>NC_034181.2:63488099-63605599 GCF_002021735.2 Oncorhynchus kisutch | reverse complement strand
CCAGACTTAAACTGCCTGTCATATCTATAATGTATGTGTCTGCCTACTTCCAGCCACTTGCTGTACTGCTGGGGGATGAGCAGCGTTTCTAGTGAAGGTTTCTGATGCCGTTGTTAGTGTTACTGTGGCTCTGTTCGGTCTGTGGTTATTTGGGGCCTCAACCGTGTACGGTAGACGTCCCTCGTTATCAAGTAAGATGCAATTCCATTATTAAGATGCAATTCCATTATGTTTGCCTTAAAAACATTAACGCGGGCATCCGTAGCAGAAATGGCTTTGAGAGAAATAGCAAGATAAAATTAAAGCGATTCTAGTGAAATTATATTGAAATCCATAATAAGATAGTTTAATATCTATGGTAACAAAAAATATGGTATGTAACCAACCCAAGGCTTAAGGACTAATACAACTTCGTTTGAATTTCCAACTGCTGCTCCAGCTCCTACATTAGACACAGAGACCATGACAATTTCCTGATAAACTTTCCAGAGCCACCAGTGTATATTTGATCCCTATGCCAACTAAGCTAAATGCTAACCAAGTCAAGTCCTTTGCGCTTTAGCCAAAGGCTATGCCTTCTGTTAGACTCCTGGCTGGCTGGCTGGCTGGCTGGCTGGATGGATTTAGAGATGGGGATGAGATAAATGACTGGTAGTGAATGGAGCACACTAAGAAGGTCAGAGGATTAGAGGCCCCTATAGGGCCCCAGGTTCACACCAGCTAAATTACTTCTGGGTAAAGACTGAGGCCCTCTCTGTTCAGTATATCACAGCAGCCAATAGAAGCACATACAACATTATGGCCACATATACTGAGTATACCAAATATTAGGAACACCTTCCTAATATTGAGTTTACATCCCCCCCTTTTGGGCATGGACTCTACAAGGCGTCGAAAGCTTTCGACAGGGATGCTGTCCCATGTTGATATCCAATACTTCCCACAGTTGTGTCAAGTTAGCTGAATGTGCTTTGGGTGGTGGTCCATTCTTGATACACATGGGGGAAAAAAGCAGTATTGCAGTTGTTGACACAAACCGGTGCACCTGGCACCTACTACCGTACCCCGTTCAAAGGCACTTCAACCGTTTGTCTTGCCCAGTCACCCTCTGAATGACACTCATACACAACCCATGTCAATTGTTTGAAGGCTAAAAAAGTCTTCTTTAACCTGTCTCCTCCCCTTCATCTACACTGATTGAAGTGAATTTAACAAGTGACATCAATAAGGGATCATAACTTTCACCTGTGTTCACCTGGTAAGTATTTGTCATGGAAAGAGCAGGTGTCCTTAATGTTTTGTACACTCAGTGTCGTCTTGGTGAAAGTTCTGGCTGCAGTGGTGATACACTTCTATCTTCAGGAAACAAATGCCTCATTTCATGCGTCTGCAACCATGATATTGCCTGAGACTGAGGCAGTGATAGTTATAGTATGGCTACGCTATACTAACTTGGACATGGAAACATTTCCTTTTGATTCAAAATACCTGAGGGGTATGGTCAGGGGGGGCACCTTGGTTTTAGAAGTGGGGGAGACATAACCTGGCCTCCCCCATAATTTTTTGGGGCATCTAAAGCTAATTTCCTGCATTTTTACACAATCCAATATACCATCACTATTTAGAACAAAAAGTAAGCAAAAATGCCCTCATCAAGCAGGTAAAATATCATTATTAAATATGTTTAAATGATAAATACGACTGAACTAGATCAAAGGTAATTCAATAATACATATTGTGTTTCACCTATAACCACTAGAATAGCAAAACTAAGACTTTTGATTGTCTTTATTAAGACATCCTCTATATCAAATTTCAGCCAGACCGACCAGCCAGACCGACCAGCCAGACCGACCAGCCAGCCCAGCCAGACCGACCAGCCAGCCCGAGCTGCCTGCACGCCCGACCCCACCAGTCTAGTCAATAACTCAACTCTCTCACAACACAATTTCCTTCCCAGTTCCCACATTCATTTTTTTTTTATTCCCAAGAGAAAGGTTTGGAAACAAAAATCCTCCATATAATTAATGTCATGGGCCTAATAGTACAATCTAATACACCCCACTTGCAAACGATATAGCCGGGTCCCCTCATCCTGTCCCTAGGTATCCACCACCCTGAATTGCCACAATATAATACATCCCACTAAGCTTTAGGATCTTAGTGAAACATTCATTATTGGTTGTGGGTGTGTTACGCCAAGGCCAGAGTGACAACCCCCAGGACAGCAGACCCCCAGGGCCAGGACTGCGCAGCCAGCAATAGTCTCAATAGGTATCTCCCCAGACTTGGACATGTTTGCAAAACAGACTCCTTTAGTCAGATTGTATTCCATATAAGGCATCCAGATCTTTATGAAAGTTGCCCAGTATACCCTTAATCTTGTAAATGTAAATGAAATGATATTGTGTGAGGATAACCAACCTTCCAATGAATGGCAATACATTTCTTAGCCACTACAAATGTTTCACATTTTACAGACACTCTTGTCCAGAGTGACTGACAGTAATGAGTGTATACATTTTCATACTGGTCCTCCGTGGGAATCAAACCCACAACCCTGGCGTTGCAAGCCCCATGCTCTACTAACTGAGCTACACAGCTTCGTTACACAGTTTCTTCAGATAACAGCCACCAGTATCAACATTTACAAGCAAACAAAAACAGGGAGAAGGGAGAATCTGTAGACATGCTGAAATAAAAGTACATACTCTTTGCCAGAATTAGGCCATCCTTCACAAGACCACAACATATGCAAATATGTCCCCTTTTGTGTTTTACACCTCCAGCAGAGGAATGCATTTCTGAGTGCATGTTATTCAGTTTCACTGGATGGTGTTAAACTGCTGTAATTTAATTCTGAGATGGTATGAACATGACAGAGCATTTTAACATATATGTATCCAGTCATCATCAATAGCTTCTACCAGGTCTTTCTCACATTTTTGTTTTACATCTTTTGTGTCATCGTGAAAAGCCTCTATCAACCCATGGTATCGTTTGGACCTCAACTTTGAAAGTTTGTCAGACTGACTTAAAATAGCATCAGGCGTGTCCAGTGTTTGCTGCGCAGAGATAATAAAGTGCTGTATCTGCAAAAATTCACCTCAGCTCCGTCAGACTGGTCTTCCCTGGCTGCCTGACCCTGCTGAGACTCCTGTCACCATCTGATCCTTCTAAGATGAGGCACAGCAAAGCATTTCCATGGTGTACGTTTATACATTATATTATCCAAGAATAGAATCAATGGTTCAATAATTGAAATGGCCATTATTCCCAGACTGTAGCTTTAAGCTGTTGACCTGTAGCTACTGTAGGTCTACCCATCAATTCAAGATGGAACTGTAATTCACTGATATTGTTAATATACTGCAAAATTCACTGGGACCACTGTCTCCATAAGACATGATGAGCAGTGTTGTGTACTGACTGTGCACTAGAGGGCTACATTCCTGCGGTATGCCAGCGGGACCTGCGGGTCCCGACAGAGATCATTGCGGCGCGGCCGGCATTTTTCATGCTGTGGGCGGTCAGACAGAAGACTTTGGGATGAAAATATTTTTGTTGTCCGACAGATTGCTTTGTATGCGTTAGCCTACCTATTGTATTAAAAGCCCATATTTTTCCCATTATTCTCACACAATTTGCTGCTTCAACATCAGTAGCCCTACCTCTCTTGGTTGGGCGTGAGAGATCAAGTGTGGTCTCATTGAGATAGAGTAGGCTGCCTACGTGGGCGGAGGATCATTTTGCAGTCAATTTAAATATTACATTAATTTAAATATGATTAGACTAGTTTACTACAGTGCCTGTAAATAAATAGGCTATTGATAATGGATAGAAGTGGAGGGCGCTCAACTAACGTGAGTCGAAGTGCAATCAAAAACTTAAATCATCATTGAAAAGGCTCAACGCGCACATAGGTTAAGCTTCTATGGTGATAAGGCGTTGCGCCGTTTCATTTTACAATAAGTATTGATTACCCATTTATTTGTCTCTGCCAGTAAATCGTCCCCCTAAAAGGTAGGCTATATCCTATTGGCCTATGCAAAACATAGGAAGTGTCGCTGTTGTCATTCTTGCTGCTTCATGTTCAGTAGCCATACCTGCGAGATCAGGTGTGTGTGTGGTCTCAATGAAATAGAGTAGGCTATAGCCTATGCTTGGGCGGTGAAGCACTGGGCAGTTATCTGTCCAAGGAAATGTACTTCCTAAATACTTTAATACATTTCCTAGAAATAGGCCTAGATATTGATCACCCATCTTTCCACTCCTAAAAGGCAGGCTATGAAAATAGCTCAAGAGAAATTGCAAGTCTCTCCTACTCTGCTCTCTACAAACTACATCTATCATATTTGTTGATATAGCCCAGTAATACAGATAGCCTTATAAGGGCCATGTGAGAATCTCTGGTAATTTAAACAATTTCCTCAATTATGTTTGTGCATTTGATATTGCTTATTGGGAGCAAAATTGCTAGGACCATGGCTGGAATGTGAGCTGCGTCACATACACCTAAAATAACATTGCGGGACTGCGGTTGGGTTTGGAACCAGTTCTTGCGGTAGCCGGTGGGAGTCAGACAGAAAGCCAGCGGGTGTGGGCGGAGTGCGGTATGAAAAGCTGCGGATGGTAGGATGACGAAATTGGTCCCACCAGACCTCTACTGTGCACCTTGACAGTGAAGACTGTGACGTTACATTGCCATACGGACTAATAAAAACACACATTGCATTGAAAACATTCAGAATATCAATCTTACATTGTTTGGCTTATGTTTTCATCGTGTGATTCAGGAAAGAATAATAGCTAACATTAGCCAACTTTTGGCCAGCTCTCGCTAACGGTACATCAACTGGCGAAAGCTAGCCAAGTTCATTTACTTCTGTTGAAACAAAGGCTACAAAACATTTCCATACAAACAATTGCTGTTAGATAGTAATACTTTCGGACAGATAGCTAGAGCCTGGAGCTAACCTGGCTGTGGTAGCTACTAGCTAGCGTAGCTAATTCATTCACCTCAGTTGAGAGGGGATGAAACATTAACTAATATTACATGTCAGTTACAATACTAGCTCAGCACTGTGAATAAACACATGTTTTTTTCTGTTAAGTTCAACAGCAGTTACCCTGCCAGCTAACATCAGCAAACTAAATAATTGCCAGTTTCTACTTAGTTTGCTTTTACAACTCAGTGAAAGAGCACAACACATACACACTGAACTGGTGTTCGTCTGCCAATCGTTCGTCACGCTGTGTTTTAGAGACCACCCGCTGGTGGACAGCTAACTTACGACATTTTTGCACGATTCTGCACGATGTAAAATCGGCGCGCTCTCGGTTCGCAAATTAGAAGTGCAAACGTTATTGGTGTGTCCTAGCCCTTAAATCCAGGGCAGACTCATGGCATACAGTTTTAAAGTTGAAATGTTGGAGAGTGTTAAAATACATTTAGCTTGACGTTGGTATTCATACTGTGGTCTCTTCTAATGCAGCAACCAGGAGCATCATGCTCTTTAAGTGAAGGAAGACGTGAGTGTAGTAATGTTCTGAGTGGAAGTGGAGGTTACAGACCTCCTCCACCTTACTCTGCTATCTGAGTGGAGAGGAGGCTCCATCCAGTAAGTCACATCCACAGCCAAACTGCTTGGCAGTCTCTCTCTCTCTCTCTCTCTCTCTCTCTCTCAAACGTACATACAAATTGAATTTAAGTAAATTTGACAAACTGGGGCTTCTGTTATCTACCTTATTTGGACCTTATGTCCCTGTCAGCTACATTATGTTTAGGAAATCATCCATATTATCACCACCCACCCAAATATCTGTATTTCAGACCAGGAAATTAGTCATGCAGTAGAAGAAGTCACCAATTAGCATGTTTTACTCCAAAGCATTGCTTTGCATTTCTATGGAAACAAGAAACAACCGATTGCCCCACTATGTTTGCGTTTAAATCATTCTTATTAAGCCTATATTTTATAGTGAATGTGAGTATATGTAGCTGTTTCCTAGAGATGTGCAGCTGTGTGGTTGGTGGAGACAGAGCTGACCTGATACAGAGGCAGTGGCAGGGTCGTAGCCAGCTACTCCTGAGTGCTCTGAGAATATTCATCTCTTCAGTAACCACCAAAGACTGCAGCAGAGCAAAATGAGAAATGTTGTTTTATAATGAGAGCCTTAGGCAAAGATATACAGAGGCATGTCTTTTTAAGAAATTCTGTCATTATATATTCTCCTAGTGATACTGCAGAGAGGAGAAGGCATACTAAAGAACAAACTCACTCAACTGAGGGTTTAGGATGGATGCAAGAAGATCTTTAATGTTGTGGGTGTCTGCAAATGTTTATATTGCTGAGTGGCGGGGGGGTAAACACATCAACCTTTCACTACACTGCTCAAAAAAATAAAGGGAACACTTAAACAACACAATGTAACTCCAAGTCAATCACACTTCTGTGAAATCAAACTGTCCACTTAGGAAGCAACGCTGATTGACAATAAATTTCGCATGCTGTTGTGCAAATGGAGTAGACAACAGGTGGAAATTGTAGGCAATTAGCAAGACACCCCCAATAAAGGAGTGGTTCTGCAGGTGGTAACCACAGACCACTTCTCAGTTCCTATGCTTCCTGGCTGAGGTTTTGGTCACTTTTGAATGCTGGCGGTGCTTTCACTCTAGTGGTAGCATGAGACGGAGTCTACAACCCACACAAGTGGCTCAGGTAGTGCAGCTCATCTTGGATGGCATATCAATGCGAGCTGTGGCAAGAAGGTATGCTGTGTCTGTCAGCGTAGTGTCCAGAGCATGGAGGCGCTACCAGGAGACAGGCCAGTACATCAGGAGATGTGGAGGAGGCCGTAGGAGGGCAACAACCCAGCAGCAGGACCGCTACCTCCGCCTTTGTGCAAGTAGGAGCAGGAGCAGCACTGTCAGAGCCCTGCAAAATGACCTCCAGCAGGCCACAAATGTGCATGTGTCTGCTCAAACGGTCAGAAACAGACTCCATGAGTGTGGTATGATGGCCCGACGTCCACAGGTAGGGGTTGTGCTTACAGCCCAACACCGTGCAGGACGTTTGGCATTTGCCAGAGAACACCAAGATTGGCAAATTCGCCACTGGCGCCCTGTGCTCTTCACAGATGAAAGCAGATTCACACTGAGCACGTGACAGACGTGACAGAGTCTGGAGATGCCGTGGAGAACGTTCTGCTGCCTGCAACATCCTCCAGCATGACCGGTTTGGCGGTGGGTCAGTCATGGTGTGGGGTGGCATTTCTTTGGGGGGCCGCACAGCCCTCCATGTGCTCGCCAGAGGTAGCCTGACTGCCATTAGGTACCGAGATGAGATCCTCAGACCCCTTGTGAGACCATATGCTGGTGCGGTTGGCCCTGGGTTCCTCCTAATGCAAGACAATGCTAGACCTCATGTGGCTGGAGTGTGTCAGCAGTTCCTGCAAGAGGAAGGCATTGATGCTATGGACTGGCCCGCCAGTTCCCCAGACCTCAATTGAGCACATCTGGGACATCATGTCTCGCTCCATCCACCAACGCCACATTGCACCACAGACTGTCCTGGAGTTGGCGGATGCTTTAGTCCAGGTCTGGGAGGAGATCCCTCAGGAGACCATCCGCCACCTCATCAGGAGCATGCCCAGGCGTTGTACGGAGGTCATACAGGCACGTGGAGGCCACACACACTACTGAGCCACATTTTGACTTGTTTTAAGGACATTACATCAAAGTTGGATCAGCCTGTAGTGTGGTTTTCCACTTTAATTTTGAGTGTGACTCCAAATCCAGACCTCCATGGGTTGATACATTTGATTTCCTATGTGTGATTTTGTTGTCAGCATATTCAACTATGTAAAAAAGAAAAAAGTATTTAAGAAGAATATTTCATTCATTCAGATCTAGGATGTGTTCCCTTTATTTTTTTGAGCAGTGTATATCAGATAGTGGAGTCTGTGATGATGATGATATTCCCTAGGGTATCACCTCTGTCGTGTGTTATCTCTCACACCTTCAAATAGATCCTGGTAAAGAACTCACATGCCCAAAGAGCCAATCAGAGGGGCTGTTGGTAGTGTTTATTCCCGTAAAACATTGAGGCTATAGAGTTAGGATTAGGGCTGTACTTGACAGTAGCCATTCAAATGGTCTCCCTCTCTCTCTCCTGCCTGCTCTTCCTCTCTGCAGTGCGGCCTTGTCTATTTGCTCTCAGCCTATCCACTCATATCAGACACGATCAGCCCGGCAGATTGTCGGCAGAGGTGCTGATAGCTGTCACTAGCGATTCCCTCCTACACATCTTCTGCCCTCTTGTAGTCAGACCCTTATTTGAAAAACTAATTAAACATTTTGAGAACAAGACTTGTTAAACTGATTATTGCAACCTAAAGTTTGCCTCAGCTGTTACGGCCGAAAGGAGGAACGAAATGGAAGTGGTGAGAAATCGATAGTCCACTCTGCCTCTTCCGACATCTTAATGCCAGTCTCTCCTGAGAGGAGGGCATGCTGAAGTGATGGAGTCTCTGTCAGCTGCAGGAGATGTCAGAGGAGTTTTTAATGGAGGTCTCGGCAGAGCTGACAAGCAGTGAGGAGCTGAGGTGGGGGATATACTGGCCAGCAGTGGTATGACTGGACTAGACACTGTGGTTCCAGTCCCAGTTCTTCTCATACTAGGCTAGTGTTTATCAACTCCCCCGCCACACATTCCCTCCCTCCCTCAGTCTGAAACATGCTTAGGATGCTAACATGCTTAATTAGCCATCATACTGGGTATACAGTCTGATTCTGGTACACTGTAGACTAAGGATGAGAAAATCGTGTTAACCTTGCTGGAATGAGATTTGAAATCACCCCACTGAATTTACCTGAGGATTAGATGCCCCACACACTGTTTAAATGCACGGCCAAATCAGTATTTATATGGATGTTTTACACTGAAAACTATTCCTAGCTGTGAGAGTATTAAACCAAAACCTCTGATGCCGACACTTTGTTTTCACTAGACACTAGATAAGATTGCGAATTTCTTTATGGCCCTATTTTTTAGATTTGTAAGCAATTTTTTATAGCACAGTCAGACATTTTGGATATTTATCTGGAGGGATTTTTTAAAAGAGATTGTATTGAATTATAGTGAAACGGATCGGAGATGAAAGTACATTTTCATTATTGTGAGTGCTCTGTCTGTAGGTTAGTCTTTATGCAGGGTGAGACACTAGTGTCTTAGTGAGAAGTTAATCTAGGGCCTCCCGAGTGGTGCAGTGGTTAAGGGTGCTGTACTGCAGCGCCAGCTGTGCCACCAGAGACTCTGGGTTCGCGCCCAGGCTCTGTTGTCCGGGTTAGGGAGGGCTTGGCCGGTAGGGATATCCTTGCCCGTGGCGGGCCGGGCGCAGTGTGCACTAACCAAGGATGCCAGGTGTTTCGGTGCACGGTGTTTCCTCCAACACATTGGTGTAGCTGGCTTCCGGGTTGGATGGCGCTGTGTTAAGAAGCAGTGCTTGGTTGGGTTGTGTATCGGAGGACGCATGACTTTCAACCTTCGTCTCTCCCGAGCCCGTACGGGAGTTGTAGCGATGAGACAAGATAGTAGCTACTAACAATTGGATACCACGAATTTGGGGAGAAAAAGGGGGTAAAATGTATTATTATTATTTTTTTATTAAAAGTTAATCTATGTGTGACTTGCCTACACTTGGAGACTAGGTCTAGCTCAGTACATCCAATACCAGACAATTGTTCCCCTAACCCAGCCATTCCATGTTTAATCCAGGCTGTCTCAAGGGAACGTGGTGGTGCCTTGAGGTGCAAGGCTGCAGGGAGGGTCGGAGGAACTACTGGACTGGTATTCACGTCTGGATCAATCACATCAGTAGTCAAACTCATTGAGGAGGGCAGGTGACCTCCCACTGCAACTCACTATTCTAAACTCTCGGCAGCGTTGTACTAAATGGTGAAGTAAAGGCAGGGAACCTAGAGCCAAGCATCCATCCCAGGAGAAAGGTCACAAGCTACTTCCTGATGTGCATGAAAGACGCTTAGAGTTTTAGAGTGGGCTAATGGTACTGCATGCAGGCCTTATTCCTATCCCAGCCCAGTCACACACACCCACAACAAACAACACACACACATGCACAGAGTCATACACATACACATGTGCACAGACACACACGAAACACCGCCCGCCACCTCCAGATGGCTTTTATGGGTTCATCTGTGAAAAAAGTGTGGTTAGAAAATTATTTCTTCCAATAACTGCAGAGTCACTATTCTGTCTTAAATGCACCCACGTGCACATCATATTTTTGTGTTTTCCTCAAGACCACGGCATCAAATCAGGGCAATAATGTCAGACAAATTGTGTAAGTAAATGTGAGCTGGGTTGCCGAAAAGCAATTCATTGAAATGCAAGAAATGGGGGAGAATGCTCAGTGCAAAGATGCTGACAGGACAAAAAGCTGTGCTCATCCATCTCAGTTTGCCAAGTTTTTCCTCTCCCGGTGAGGTGAGCTCCTCCTTGTCCTCCCTTTCTGTGAGATATGCACCCGGGGACAGCCAGAGGACAGGCGGCAGAGAGGCAGCGCTACCTCTAGCAGCTAGCCCTTTCATGCTGTAGGCGGAGGCAAGGTTTTTGATCACCTTCTCTGACCGTGATGAAGTGTGACAATGGGTGTGAGTCTGAAACAAACGCAAAGTCGGCCATTAAATTCAATTGTTCCCCCAAATGCAAAAAAGGAAATCATGTCTTCTCTCTGGCTGTCTTCTAGTCTGGCTGAGCCTTGACCTCTGACACTGCTCTGGCTTCTTGTTTTGTTCAGTGTTGTTATTATGACTGCCAGCCTATCACAGTCCTCCCAGATCTCACAACTGCTAAACGAATGGAAGGAAATAAAGCTTTAAATCACCAGACTGCTTATTGTTGATTGATTGATTGTTGATTGGTGATTGCAGAGCTGTTGTTCCCAGCGAGGTGTGAACTCAGCAGACTGGGTTGTGAATGTGATTTAGGTCGACTGGCTGCTATTGTCCGAATGAGTTCTACGTGCTTTCGTCTATTGCCTGTTCTTCCTCTCAGCAGTGTGGCCTTGACTTCTTCTTCTGGGCCATGGGGGATACTAGACCCTCCAGCAGTTGGGCCTCAGTGTCCAACCACCCTAGGGCTATCCTCCAGTCCACCCTGCCTCCCTGTGATCTCCACTGAACCACTGTCTGTCCCCTGATCCTCTCACATCACACCAGCCCTGAGCCGCTCTGAAGGCCAGAGCTGCCAGGCCTTTGGTTTAGCCTCATAATGAAAGAGGCAGCTTATTCAAATCAAATCAAATCAAATTTATTTATATAGCCCTTCGTACATCAGCTGATATCTCAAAGTGCTGTACAGAAACCCAGCCTAAAACCCCAAACAGCAAGCAATGCAGGTGGAGAAGCACAGAGGCTAGGAAAAACTCCCTAGAAAGGCCAATACCTAGGAAGAAACCTAGAGAGGAACCAGGCTATGTGGGGTGGCCAGTCCTCTTCTGGCTGTGCCGGGTGGAGATTATAACAGAACATGGTCAAGATGTTCAATGTTCATAAATGACCAGCATGGTCGAATAATAATAAGGCAGAACAGTTGAAACTAGAGCAGCAGCACAGTCAGGTGGAAGTTGAAACTGGAGCAGCAGCATGGCCAGGTAGACTGGGGACAGCAAGGAGTCATCATGTCAGGTAGTCCTGGGGCATGGTCCTAGGGCTCAGGTCAGTTGAAACTGGAACAGCAGCATGGCCAGGTGGACTGGGGACAGCAAGGAGTCATCATGTCAGGTAGTCCTGGGGCATGGTCCTAGGGCTCAGGTCCTCCGAGAGAGAGAAAGAAAGAGAGAAGGAGAGAATTAGAGAACGCACACTTAGATTCACACAGGACACCGAATAGGACAGGAGAAGTACTCCAGATATAACAAACTGACCCCAGCCCCCCGACACATAAACTACTGCAGCATAAATACTGGAGGCTGAGATAGGAGGGGTCAGGAGACACTGTGGCCCCATCCGAGGACACCCCCGGACAGGGCCAAACAGGAAGGATATAACCCCACCCACTTTGCCAAAGCACAGCCCCCACACCACTAGAGGGATATCTTCAACCACCAACTTACCATCCTGAGACAAGGCTGAGTATAGCCCACAAAGATCTCCGCCACGGCACAACCCAAGGGGGGGGGGGCGCCAACCCAGACAGGATGACCACAACAGTGAATCAACCCACTCAGGTGACGCACCCCCTCCAGGGACAGCATGAGAGAGCCCCAGCAAGCCAGTGACTCAGCCCCTGTAATAGGGTTAGAGGCAGAGAATCCCAGTGGAAAGAGGGGAACCGGCCAGGCAGAGACAGCAAGGGCGGTTCGTTGCTCCAGAGCCTTTCCGTTCACCTTCCCACTCCTGGGCCAGACTACACTCAATCATATGACCCACTGAAGAGATGAGTCTTCAGTAAAGACTTAAAGGTTGAGACCGAGTTTGCGTCTCTGACATGGGTAGGCAGACCGTTCCATAAAAATGGAGCTCTATAGGAGAAAGCCCTGCCTCCAGCTGTTTGCTTAGAAATTCTAGGGACAATTAGGATTGTCCCTAGAACAATTATTGACCCCCTCTATGCTCCTCCTCATTCCCCAGCCTGCCTGGAATGCACCCTGGGGCTCCTGTTAGCCTGTGGTGGGGTGTCTGTCTGTCAGGGGACATCATTCTCCTTCGGTCCCAGTTAAGGAGGTGTTTTTTGTCCTGTGTAAATGTAAAACTCAGCTGACACCCGCAGATAGAGAAAGCAGCTTTGATCCTTTGTCTGTCATGACGATGTAGAACTGAGACAATCTGAGACGACAGGCCAGGACTGAGCACTTTATTCCACCGTAGGCACTGGCTGAACTTAAAACACTCTGGCTCCAGGAAAATGAATGCCAATCTGGGCTTTTACCTTCAGCTTGGCCTGCGTGAGGCCCCCTGTGTGTCTTATAGAATTAATGGGTAGTTAAATGTATTTTTTGGTCATCTATTAAGAGTCCATATCTAGGTGATGTTTAATCATACTACCATTCACTCCCATTAAAATATATATATTTTTACCTTTTTGTTTGGCTTCCTTTCGACACCTACACTCAAGTCGACCTGCCTGATAATATTTAAGGGCTGTAGTCCAGCCCAACCTCCAAGTCTTATCTCACTGTAATTACTGTAAAGTGATGTTTACATAAATAGACCTGTGTTTTGCTTCTATAAACTGTATGTGTTGAGTTCAGTGCAGAGCCCAGAAGTTGCACCTCTGTGGCCCCATTACTGCAGCTCAGTCTCCCGACTTTCAATGATGTAACAGGCAGCCCAAAACACTCCATCCTCACCCCAGTAGAGAAGGAATGAGAGGAGGGGAAGGAGACGATAGGTAAACAGAGCCATTAGAGACAAATCTCTTTCTGAAGAAAACAAAATCACATCATCAAACAAGAGAAAAAGAAAAATATGATCCTGCAGCCCTTTGGGGCCCCAGCGCTGAAATGATAGCCGACTACGACATTTGTCTTGATCAGCCTGCCCTTAGGGATCGAGAAAACGGAGGGAGGGGTGAGAGAGAGGGAGAAGCTGAGAGCACAGCTCTGCTCTGCTTCAAAGTGCCAGACACATTCATTACTTCTCTGTCTTATTATAGCTCTATGTGGACATTTCATGCACGAAGCAGAGTGTACAGCGAGCAGAACACAGTTCTACCTAGTATTCATCTGTAATTTGGGCCTTTGCATTTGGAATTAACACGGTCACAGTGGTTATCCTTTAAATAGCACGGAGCAAAGAGCTCTACAGAGAGACAGTGGAGCTCATCAGTCATGGTTGGCCCAAGGAACTATACACTGCTTTGTCAAAATGACAAGATGGACCATCTAGGTTTTCTCCTTTCTCTATATGACAAGTTGCTGTTGATATCGGTTTGGGCTGGAACAGAGTTTATTAGAAGCCAATCTGTAGCAACACATCCAGCACATCCACATCTGTCACATTTCAATGATGATTATGGTCGGCCAAAACACCCTTATATTAAACATTATCAGTCACTCTGAAAACCAATTTTTTGTTGATTGAATATAGCACCAGGATCGCATCATAAGCCCTCCTAAATATATGCCAAAATATATATAGTGTATGATTCTTCATGGCATATTATACAATAGCCATGTAATATGGTTAATCATAAATAGGATTACGTGGTTAAGCATAATCTTGCTTCCCATAATGTGTTCCAATAATCACATACATATGAAGGCTCTCATGGCCACATACTGTCAAAACATGTTTTGATTCAAACCCTCAACTTACTTGGCCAAATAAAGGTAAACAAACAGATAGGAGGTGAAATGAACCTTTTCTGTCTTACTCAGAGAATGCCACCCCAACTGCCCCCCCTAGAGCTCTCCATTTCTCTGCATCCTGTCTCATCTACCATTATGACACATTCCTGGCCCTCCTCATCCACCGCAATGGACAGAAGTCCCCTCTCTCTCTCTCTCTCTCTCTCTCTCTCTCTCTCTCTCTCTCTCTCTCTGTCTCTCTCTCTTCTCTCTCTCTGTCTCTCTCTCTCTCTGTCTCTCTCTCCCTCTCTCTCTCTCTCTCTCTCTCCCAATAGGAATGAGACTTCCTATTGACCTCCATCTTGGCTGTGCAATAGTGTGTCTCTGTCCTCTCCGTCTGTCCTGTGCCAAGTCCTTACAGATGCTTGGTCATTTCTCCATCCCAACGCTAGTCAATTTCGAGACTTTTTACAATTATCTTCCCAGAGTGGGTTCTCTGAAGGAGGCCAGTTTGTATTATAGCCAGCCTTCAAGCTATTTAGTGTCTCAAGCTGTTTTTCCTCCTCTACTTTATTCCGTTACATTGGAATGCCCTGGGGAAATTTGGGGATGTCTGCAATATCTTTGTCTTGCTGACCAGATTTTTGTTGGTTTTATCTTGTCAAGAAGCTGTCTCTCACTTTGATATTTCATTCTCTCTAGAGTGAATTGTGTGCTAAACTGTCTGATAGACAGTCATTCTCACAACCGTCAGAAAAATGCTCCGCTTTGTTTGTTTTTTTCATTGGCAGTGTAGCATCAGAATTATACAAATACAACATCATATTTGATTTCTATTTATGATTAATAGGATAAAACCGAGTGATGTCATTGGGCATCATTACTCCAGATGACAGATTGTGAATGCAGCAGAAGGCATGAGGATACCTAGTGCCCACATCCTCTTTCACAGTGCCAAGGCTGTTGGGTAGAAAAAGACAACACAAAGTACTCCAACTGCTGAGATATCTCTGCCATCTGGCCATGTTTTTAACACTCAAGTGTTTGTTAAATGGATCTCGATGAATCACCACATCTTGTTCATTTCAAATAAAGTAAATGTTCCCTAACATCCAGATGATACAAGCATGATATAAGGAGGGTGATGATGATGATGGTAATCTGTAATATGGTGACAATAATGATGTGGTAAGGGCACATACAGTTGAAGTCAGAAGTTTACATACACCTTTAGCCAAATACATTTAAACTCAGTTTTTCACAATTCCTGACATTTAATCCTAGTAAAAAAATCCCTGTTTTAGGTCAGTTAGGATCACCACTTTATTTTAAGAATGTGAAATGTCAGAATAATAGTAGAGAGAATGATTTATTTCAGCTTTTATTTCTTTCATCACATTCCCAGTGGGTCAGAAGTTTACATACACTCAATTAGTATTTGGTAGCATTGCCTTTACATTGTTTAACATGGGTCAAATGTTTTGGGTAGCCTTCCACAAGCTTCCCACAATAAGTTTTGGCCCATCCCTCCTGACAGAGCTGGTGTAACTGAGTCAGGTTTGTAGGTCTCCTTGCTCGCACAAGCTTTTTCAGTTCTACCCACACATTTTCTATAGAATTGAGGTCAGGGCTTTGTGGTGGCCACTCCAATACCTTGACTTTGTTGTCCTTAAGCCATTTTGCCACAAAGTATGCTTGGGGTCATTGTCCATTTGGAAGACCCATTTGCGACCAAGCTTTAACTTCTTGACTGATGTCTTGAGATGTTGCTTTAATATATCCACATAATTTTCCTTCCTCAAGATGTCACCTATTTTGTGAAGTGCACCAGTCCCTCCTGCAGCAAAGCACCCCCACAACATGATGCTGCCACCCCCGTGCTTCACGGTTGGGATGGTGTTCTTCGGCTCGAAAGCCTCCCCCTTTTTCCTCCAAACATAACGATGGTCATTATGGCCAAACAGTTCTATTTTTTTTTCATCAGACCAGAGGACATTTCTCCAAAAGGTACAATCTTTGTTCCCATGTGCAGTTGCAAACCGTAGTCTTTTTTTTTTGGAGCAGTGGCTTCTTCCTTGCTGAGCAGCCTTTCAGGTTATGTTGATATAGGACTCGTTTTACTGTGGATATAGATACTTTTGTACCTGTTTCCTCCAGCATCTTCACAAGGTCCTTTGCTGTTGTTCTGGGATTGATTTGCACTTTTCGCACCAAAGTACGTTCATCTCTAGGAGACAGAATGTGTCTCCTTCCTGAACGGTATGACGGTTGCGTCGTCCCATGGTGTTTATACTTGCATACTATTGTTTGTACAGATGAACGTGGTCTTGGCTGATTTCTTTTAATTTTCCAATGATGTCAAAGAGGCACTGAGTTTGAAGGTAGGCCTTGAAATACTGTTTAAAGGCACAGTCAACTTAGTGTATGTAAACATCTGACCTACTGGAATTGTGATACAGTGAATTAATCTGTCTGTAACCAATTGTTGGAAAAATGACTGCACAAAGTAGATGTCATAACCGACTTGCCAAAACTATAGTTTGTTAACAAGAAATTTGTGGAGTGGTTGAAAAATTTGTTTTAAATGACTCTAATCTGTGCATGTAATCTTCTGACTTCAACTGTATAATGGTGAGATGATGGTGATGGTTATGGGAATGGTGATAGGCAGCCATAGCGGTGGGGAGGATGGGGTAGTCATGGTGATGACCATGTTGAGTGCCCTCCTCTCGACTAACTGTATCTGTCTCCTTTTCTGTATCTTCCTCCCTCCTCCTTTCTCGATCTCTCTCCCCCTCTCCCAGGTCAGAACATGGTGTTTCCCCCGGTGGCTCTGTGGGTGACGGTGGGCCTGGCTGTGTGTCTGCTGGGTCTGCTCATCGCCCTGGCTGCAGTCTGCCGTAGGAAGATCAAGGAGAGCTGTGAGGAGGACAGAGCAGGTACCTGTATGTCTGTCTGTCTGAACAACTGTGAGAAGGATCAAGCAGGCCCACTCAACTCTGCAGTCTGTCTCAACAGCACCGCTCTGTTGTCTTTCTGAACAACACTTTTCACAAGAACTGAGCTGTTCCATAAACACATGCAGAGACTACACTTGAACACCCATTTCAATGGAGATAGTTGGGCACCTCTTAAGAAACAACTCCCAAAATCCCATATGAATCTTCCAAGGTTAAAGAAGGGTGTGATTGGGTGCTTTCTTTCATCTTTGCATAAGCATAACAGTATAAAGATTAGGGAAAATGTTATTAGAGCCAAAAGTGATGAAAGTGAGAGAGAAACATTGATGATATAATACCGACATTAAAATAGAGATTATTATAGAGGTGTGTTTTTTTATTGTTCTATTGTGTGTAGAGTTGATGAGGTGAATAATGTACATGACCCGTCCTGCTTTCAGACCCTTCTGAGGACACTAGTTCAAATGCAAAATGGCTGTCCCAATGATTTCCCCAAACCCTCACAGAGTAGCCCTGCCTGACCTGTATAATAGTGAAACTGGAGCCCAGGTTATGTGGAAGACACAGTGGGAGGAAAGTGGTGGTTACCAGGGATGACAGTGGGAGGAGAGTGGTGGTTACCAGGGATGACAGCAGGAGGAGAGTGGTGGTTACCAGAGATGACAGCGGGAGGAGGATGGTAGTTACCAGGGATGACAGTGGGAGGAGGATGGTAGTTACCAGGGATGACAGCAGGAGGAGTATGGTAGTTACCAGGGATGACAGCGGGAGGAGGCTGGCGGTTACCAGGGATGACAGCGGGAGGAGAGTGGATGTTACCAGGGATGACAGCGGGAGGAGAGTGGTGGTTGCCAGGGATGACAGCGGGAGGAGAGTGGTGGTTGCCAAGGATGACAGCGAGATGAGGCTGGTGGTTACCAGGGATGACAGAGGGAGGAGGTGGTGGTTATCAGGGATGACAGCGGGAGGAGAGTGGTGGTTACCAGGGATGACAGTGGGAGGAGAGTGGTGGTTACCAGGGAAGAGAGTGGTGGTTACCAGAGATGACAGAGGGAGGAAAGTGGTGGTTACCAGGGATGCCAGCGGGAGGAGGCTGGTGGTTACCAGGGATGACAGCGGGAGGAGGCTGGCGGTTACCAGGGTTGACAGCGGGAGGAGAGTGGATGTTACCAGGGATGACAGCGGGAGGAGAGTGGTGGTTGCAAGGGATGACAGCGGGAGGAGAGTGGTGGTTGCCAAGGATGACAGCGAGAGGAGGCTGGTGGTTACCAGGGATGACAGAGGGAGGAGGGTGGTGGTTATCAGGGATGACAGCGGGAGGAGAGTGGTGGTTACCAGGGATGACAGTGGGAGGAGAGTGGTGGTTACCAGGGAAGAGAGTGGTGGTTACCAGGGATGACAGAGGGAGGAAAGTGGTGGTTACCAGGGATGCCAGCGGGAGGAGGCTGGTGGTTACCAGGGATGACAGCGGGAGGAAGCTTGCGGTTACCAGGGTTGACAGCGGGAGGAGAGTGGATATTACCAGGGATGACAGCGGGAGGAGAGTGGTGGTTGCCAGGGATGACAGCGGGAGGAGAGTGGTGGTTGCCAAGGATGACAGCAAGAGGAGGCTGGTGGTTACCAGGGATGACAGAGGGAGGAGGGTGGTGGTTATCAGGGATGACAGTGGGAGGAGAGTAGTGGTTACCAGGGATGACAGCGGGAGGAGAGTGGTGGTTACCAGGGATGACAGCAGGAGGAGAGTGGTGGTTACCAGGGATGACAGAGGGAGGAGAGTGGATGTTACCAGGGATGACAGCTGGAGGAGCGGGTGGTTGCCAGGGATGACAGCGGGAGGAGAGTGGATGTTACCAGGGATGACAGCGGGAGGAGAGTGGTGGTTGCCAGGGATGACAGCGGGAGGAGAGTGGTGGTTGCCAAGGATGACAGCGAGAGGAGGCTGGTGGTTACCAGGGATGACAGAGGGAGGAGCGTGGTGGTTATCAGGGATGACAGAGGGAGGAGGGTGGTGGTTATCAGGGATGACAGTGGGAGGAGAGTGGTGGTTACCAGGGAAGAGAGTGGTGGTTACCAGGGATGACAGAGGGAGGAAAGTGGTGGTTACCAGGGATGCCAGCGGGAGGAGGCTGGTGGTTACCAGGGATGACAGCGGGAGGAGTATGGTAGTTACCAGGGATGACAGCGGGAGGAGGCTTACAGACCCTTCTGAGGACACTAGTTCAAATGCAAAATGGCTGTCCCAATGATTTCCTCAAACCCTCACAGAGTAGCCCTGCCTGACCTGTATAATAGGGAAACTGGAGCCCAGGTTATGTGGAAGACACAGTGGGAGGAAAGTGGTGGTTACCAGGGATGACAGTGGGAGGAGAGTGGTGGTTACCAGGGATGACATTAGGAGGAGAGTGGTGGTTACCAGGGATGACAGAGGGAGGAGGGTGGTGGTTACCAGGGATGACAGCAGGAGGAGGCTGGTGGTTACCAGGGATGACAGCGGGAGGAGAGTGGTGGTTATCAGGGATGACAGCGGGAGAAGAGTGGATGTTACCAGGGATGACAGCTGGAGGAGCGGGTGGTGGTTATCAGGGATGACAGCAGGAGGAGAGTGGTGGTTACCAGGGATGACAGCAGGAGGAGAGTGGTGGTTACCAGGGATGACAGAGGGAGTAGAGTGGTGGTTACCAGGGATGACAGAGGGAGGAGAGTGGTGGTTACCAGGGATGACAGCAGGAGGAGGCTGGCGGTTACCAGGGATGACAGCGGGAGGAGATTGGTGGTTACCAGGGATGACAGCAGGAGGAGGCTGGCGGTTACCAGGGATGACAGCAGGAGGAAGCTGGCAGTTACCAGGGATGACAGCGGGAGGATCGGGTGGTTGCCAGGGATGACAGAGGGAGGAGAGTGGATGTTACCAGGGATGACAGCTGGAGGAGCGGGTGGTTGCCAGGGATGACAGCAGGAGGAGTATGGTGGTTACCAGGGAAGAGTGTGGTGGTTACCAGGGATGACAGCTGGAGGAGAGTTGTTGTTACCAGGGATGACAGCAGGAGGAGAGTGGTGGTTACCAGGGATGACAGCGGGAGGAGAGTGGTGGTTACCAGGGATGACAGCGGGAGGAGAGTGGTGGTTACCAGGGATGACAGCGGGAGGAGGGTGGTGGTTTCCAGGGATGACAGCGGGAGGAGAGTGGTGGTTACCAGGGATGACAGCGGGAGGAGAGTGGTGGTTACCAGGGATGACAGCGGGAGGAGAGTGGTGGTTACCAGGGATGACAGTGGGATGAGAGTGGTGGTTACCAGGGATGACAGCGGGATGAGAGTGGTGGTTACCAGGGATGACAGCGGGAGGAGTGTGGTGGTTACCAGGGATGACAGCGGGAGGAAAGTGGTGGTTACCAGAGATGACAGAGGGAGGAGAGTGGTGGTTACCAGGGATGACAGCGGGAGGAGAGTGGTGGTTACCAGAGATGACAGAGGGAGGAGAGTCGTGGTTACCAGGGATGACAGTGGGAGGAGAGTGGTGGTTACCAGGGATGACATGTTAACATGAGATGCCAGTGTCTTGGACAGCTGGTTCAGAATCTTAACACCCAGACTGTGTTTGTATGTATATATGATTATCTGCTGCTGTGGAGGGACGCTGTGACCCCGTCTGTCTGCAGGAAGTTCATTTAGAAGAGTCTGATAATTAGCACTACTGAATAGCTGGGGACGGCTTGCAGGCAGAGTAGGGACTGACTGAGAGAACTCGGTTTTGAGCCGAGATGTATGGTGGGGAGCCGGTGGCCTGGCTGTAATGAGATGTACTCCGAGTGGAGGAGACATTTAAATAAAGGTCAGCCAGTGTCTGCACTGGTCCCTGGGGTTTAAAAATATATCTGGAACTGACACACACGCACAGGCAAGAATAATTATAGCTCGATGGAACATATGAAATCAAATTGAAATGGAAAGAGAGAGGGAGAGAGTATTACAATACATTCCCAGTGTTTCCCTTATATTCATTTCATATATACTGCAAAATATAAAACATGCAAATAAAATTATAATATATATATTTTTCTGCCCCCCCGCACTGCTGAAAATAATCCTAGGGGAAACACTGATTCCATACCATGAGCAAAAGTTATTGTGGGGTCGCAGACCTGTTCTCCAGTAACCAGAAGGAGCAGGCTGCTCCTCCAGTAGTAGTAGAGATAGAGGGTTGATAAACTGGCAGTGCACCACTCAACTAAATGAGAGGTTAAGTCTCATTCTGTTCCCTGTCTTTGAATGTTTCCAAGTTCTTTAGGATCCTTGTTTGCCGAGTTGAAGAGTAACATACACTGACTTCTTCACGTAGCACGCAGACTCACACACCCAGATAAATTGATACCGTATGAATACAGATGTGGAGATGTGTTGAAGTGCACATTCACAGCTGCTGGAACTGCAGGAAGCAGGAAAGTGCAACCTAATTGAGGCTGTCTTATCTTTTAATGGTGTTCTTGGTTTTGGCCAGATTGAAGTTGACTCTCTCCTCTGAAACTCTGGGTAGTGAGGGTAGAGGGGTCAAAAGTAGTCCAAAACAGAGTAAGCCATTTTTCTTCCCTGTCATAATGTATATGGAGCAGTGGATGTGTATCCTAACTGGGCAGAGCAGCAAGTGGGATTGGAGTCTGGGAGATGAAAGCTCAATTTATTCTAGTATTTGTTGCAGTACATCTTTCTTCCTTACTTCCTTTTTTCTTTGCTTCCCTTTTTCCTTCCTTCCTTCCTTCCTTCCTTCCTTCCTTCCTTCCTTCCTTCCTTCCTTCCTTCCTTCCTTCCTTCCTTCCTTCCTTCCTTCCTTCCTTCCTTCCTTCCTTCCTTACTTACTTCCTTTCTTGCATAATGAATGTGTATACCGTACATGTCCAACATATGCTGTAAATGGACCAGTGCACCATATTCCTGAAGCTCATTTTACATTCAAATGAGCGTGTGATTTAATCAGACGTACCCCCGGAGTGTGTTATGTGGAGTGTGTTATGTGGAGTGTGTTATGTGGAGTGTGTTATGTGTCGGTGACATGGGACGAATGGCCCTCTGTGATAGATGAAGGTCATCGTGGGGACATGGATGATTCACATCACTCCCCTGGGTACAGGGGATATCTGTCCTCCGTGAGCTTCCATCTTCCAGGTGCTTCATCCAGCTGCTGCACTCACTTGTTATGTATCCCTGCATGCGTATGGGATGTAACTAATCACTTAAATAACCTTCTTATATTGGACCTAATCTCTGAAATCCATCTCAGAGTTTTACGATGGCCGCTTCCCCTTGCCAGAGCAGATTTCACTCAAACTCTGTGGATGGCAGCCACCATTTTGACTTTGACATAGAGGCGTCTCTGAAATGCCTGGTTCATCCTTGTACTGTAGAAGTGTCCCTGGAGGCTGCTCGTCCCATAGTGTCAGAGGTTGTTTTTTATTTAACCTTTATTTAACCAGGTAGGCTAGTTGAGAACAAGTTCTCATTTACAACTGCGACCTGGCCAAGATAAAGCATAGCAGTGTGAACAGACAATGACACAGAGTTACACATGGAGTAGACAAAACAAGTCAATAACACAGTAGGGAAAAAAAGAGAGAGTCTATATACATTGTGTGCAAAAGGCATGAGGAGGTAGGCGAATAATTACAATTTAGCAGATTAACACTGGAGTGATAAATGGTCAGATGGTCATGTGCAGGCAGAGATACTGGTGTGCAAAAGAGCAGAAAAGTAAATAAATAAAAACAGTATGGGGATGAGGTAGGTAAATTGGGTGGGCTATTTACCGATGGACTATGTACAGCTGCAGTGATCGGTTAGCTGCTCAGATAGCAGTTGGTGAGGGAGATAAAAGTCTCCAACTTCAGTGATTTTTGCAATTCGTTCCAGTCACAGGCAGCAGAGAACTGTAAGGAAAGGCGGCCAAATGAGGTGTTGGCTTTAGGGATGATCAGTGAGAGACACCTGCTGGAGCGCATGCTACGGGTGGGTGTTGCCATCGTGACCAGTGAACTGAGATAAGGCGGAGCTTTACCTAGCATGGACTTGTAGATGACCTGGAGCCAGTGGGTCTGGCGACGAATATGTAGCGGGGGCCAGCCGACTAGAGAATACAGGTCGCAGTGGTGGGTGGTATAAGGTGCTTTACTAACAAAACGGATGGCACTGTGATAAACTGCATCCAGTTTGCTGAGTAGAGTATTGGAAGCTATTTTGTAGATGACATCGCCAAAGTTGTTGCATCAGGACAGGAGGTGTTGGCTGTTAACTGAGGAGAGGCGGCTCAAGGTCTCTCACAGAACATTTACACTCCACATTCATTATTCATATTTTAGAACCAACTTTTAGAGTTAGAGTGTGACGTCATAGTGCTGAGGTAAAGGGTGAGAGAGAGAGAGAGAGAGAGAGAGAGAGGAGGTCGGTGATTCTATTCCCGCTGTCTTCATCATAAAAAATAAATGCTGTAAAAGTTTCTAGTGAATGTTTGTTTAAACTAACTGTCCTTTTGGCACCATAATTTAGAGGAGGACAGCTGCTCAAATATGTGTCCTTCTCAAATGGATTCCTGTGAAATCCTCCCAGATAATCATTCTGAGGAGGGATCCAGAAATAGGTAGGTATGCCCTGCGAAGAAAGGGGGAAAACAACTCACTTGAAAAGCTGGAGATTTGAATGAATCACTCTGAGAAATTATAACCTGTGGGCATACACATACTGTCTGAGTGTGGTGTTTTCAAAATGTGAATACAAAATGGACTTGAAGGAATGTGGAACGGAAATGGAATAGTGTGATGTATGAAGGACTGTGGACATTACAATAGAAGCAGCATATATATTTTAAATGAAACATACCAATCTTTTTACTGCTGCAATTTCTTTTGTTATTTTGCAAGGATTTTCTCTCTCTGTCAGTCTTGTAAATTGCAGCATACAAAAAAACTCTGAGACAATATTGTTGCTTTCACGTTTAATTTGGTCCAATGATCAGTTTAATCTGGGCATTCAGTCTGACACTAAATGCAGACTCTCTCTCTTAACACAATGGAGCTGAGGATGGTGTCAGGAAATTCAAATCAGCCGTCCTCTGGTTCCTCTGTTCCTGGTCTATTTTTGGAGCGTGTGTGTAGGTGTGCTTGTGTGTATGTGTGTGTGTGTGCGTGAGCACGTTTATTACTGCCTCCGTGTGCCCACGCGCACGTGTGTGCCCATCACTGTGGTTTCTGTCAGCCTGGCCCAGTTGACAGTATGTTTCCAGAGAGGAGGGCCAGTGGCCATAGCTTAATGTGATTACTGTCTTTGTGAGTGGGCCAGGCCAGGGGGGGCAGCTGTGGTCCAGTGCCACATGCAGCCTCAGCCCCGACTGAGCCGTGAAGCAGGAGCACACCGTAGGTTTAAATGAGCTGCTGCCTTATGAAATCCAGAGGAATAGTGCATTGCGTGCGTGCTGTTGCGTGCCTGTGTGTTTTCTGTGTGTTTAATGGTCTGATGGCTTCTCTCTCCACAGCCAAGGAGCTTGAAGAGGCCAAAGAGCTGCAGGAAGAGGAGCAGTCTAAGACAGGTCAGCCAAGGCACATCTGGAACAACCATCACCACATTTTTACACCATACACATAGAGGCTAATTACTCCTCAGTACTCCTGCATACCCCATTCTGGATATCTGCTTCTTCCGGTGCAATGTCCAAATGCAGTACTGATGTTTGGGCGGTGAGCACGTTTTTCAGCACAATTGTGTGATACTACTTAATATTGTGTCCTGAATGAATTGTGCTCTGAGTCAAGGCCATGGTGGATACCAGGCACGGGTCTGAACGATTCTCCCTCCAGCGTTAATGTCTTTAAAGTTATTCATTTGACTCCTTCTTTAGTGTGATTGAATTATTTAGCCTCCCTGTGAAAGCCACAGTTAATACTATGTGATTTTAATAAGCTGAGAGATGAAGGAAGGTCTCTGGGCAGAGTGGACAATGGCTCGTTTCCCTAATTCATGTCTCGTGAATGTTTCGAAGAGAACTCTGCAGCCCAGTGGCAGGAGCAACCCATAGTGGCCCCCATAGGTGCAGTACTGGCTACAAAGGAAGACCTCCAAGACCCTCCACCTCAACCCACTATTTTCCCCTGGCTCCTCAACAACCCCCTCACCTTTCTCTTTTCCTTGAAAGACACACCTGTGCGGGCGGTGGTGCACATGCGCACGGTGGTGGGCGTGAGCTGAAGAGGGGCTCAGCGGGCTCATTCTTCTGCCTTCTGATGTACCTCTTTAAAACACTCCAGACAGCAGCTTTATTTTGCCATCTGGCTTCAATTGCGCTGACAAGGGGAGAGGTTCCTGTGTGAGACAAAGGAGCTGAAATGAAGCCCACTTTAATAAATGCAGGATGATGTGGAAGCTGCATTTGTATGTTATCTTAATGAGCTGCCCGGAGGAGAGCGTGCCTCCCTTTTCAAAGCCAGCCTGATTGGAACAATAACTAGTGATAACTAGGAGCCTGGGCTCATCCTGGGCCTTTGGAAAGGGAGGTGTTCCCCTCACCGGCGTTACAGCAGCTAGCTAGCAGGGTACCGCTTTACAAACAAGATGCCTGGCCTGAAATCCTTGATGTGCTTGCAGCTGGAAGAGCCAACAACACCCATTCCCCTCCTCTATTTCCAACATACACATACAGTATACACACATACTCCCCACTCCCCAACCCTCATCTCTTTTTCTGAAATGAGTTTTGTAATCTCAGCGTGATGCGCAGTTTAGAGTTAGCTGCAGTAATCCCAGAGCAGCAAACTGTTTGGAGTGGGCTGCAATCTCTCTCCTTGCCCCACTAGCCCCTGTCTGTCTCTCTGCTCTGCTCTCTCTGCATCCTGGGCTCTGTGGAGTTAGCCTAGGCCCTAAAAACAGGGCACTGGCAGAGTGTGCATCGTCATGACCCAGTTCTTTCATGAGGGAAACAACATCAGAAAGAGCAATTTGAGCACCCTCCGAAAGAGGCAGAGAGAAATGAAAGTGGTCTCCGGTTGTGAGGTGAATTAACCCTCCTACCTGGCTCGCAGAGACAAGGTGCCGTCAAGGTTGAAGACAAGCTAGTGTCATGCTCCATAATCGCTGATACCATGGAGTGAGACCACGTCACCCATCCTCCAAGGCAACAGCTGAAAGATGGATGACAGTCGCTTGAATCGCAGTAGAGCGGCAGGTGCAATAGCTCATCAACCAAAATATCTTGATGATTTTAATACACTGCACAAGAAACGGCTAGGGCAGCTGCCTCAGACTCAGTCACATCACAGTTGGTGTATTCCCATAGCAGTGTTTATAATAGCCTCCACAATTCAGTGGGATTGCTGTTTAATTTCTTCAACCATGACAACCCTGAAAAGTAAAGTTCAACGACCATATTACGAAAGGGAAAAGGCATGACCATGTGATTTCTAGAGAAACTCCCACATCTCTCACGTCATCCCCCTCCCTTTCCTCAGGGAACCAAGATTACACATTGCACATTGTTTTGTGTCCTTTCATGAAATCGTCATATTCCCATGACCATGGATATTAGGAGAACCACAAAGTCATGAAAAATGTCCAGCTGCAATCCTCACTGATCTACTCAGTACTACTGATGAGGAGAAGGTGAGAGGAGTCTAGAGAGCCAGACACACCCTCTCTCCCCAGCCCCAGCCCCATCCTCTCTCCCCAGCCCCATCCTCTCTCTCCAGCGCCAGCCTCTCTCCCCAGCCCCATCCTCTCTCTCCAGCGCCATCCTCTCTCCCCAGCCCCATCCTCTCTCCCCAGCCCCAGCCTCTCTCCCTAGTCCCACCCTCTCTCCCCATCCTCTCTCCCTAGTCCCACCCTCTCTCCCCAGCCCCAGCCCCACCCTCTCTCCCCAGCCCCAGCCTCTCTCCCTAGTCCCAATCTCTCTCCCCAGCCCCACCCTCTCTCCCCAGCCCCAGCCTCTCTCCCTAGTCCCAATCTCTCGCCCCAGCCCCACCCTCTCTCCCCAGCCCCACCCTCTCTCCCCAGCCCCACCCTCTATCCCCAGCCCCACCCTCTCTCCCCAGCCCCACCCTCTCTCCCCAGGCCCAGCCCCACCCTCTCTCCCCAGCCCCACCCTCTCTCCCCAGCCCCAGCCCTACCTCTCTCCCCAGCCCCAGCCTCTCTCCCCAGCCCCACCATCTCTCCCTAGTCCCAGTCTCTCTCCCCAGCCCCAGCCTCTCTCCCCAGCCTAAGTCTCTATCCCCAGCCCCCGCTTCTCTCCACCGACCCAGACCCAGCCTCTCTCCCCAGCGTCAGCCTCTCCCCTGCCTAAGTCTCTATCCCCAGCCCCCGCTTCTCTCCACCGACCCAGACCCAGCCTCTCTCCCCAGCCCCAGCCTCTCTCCCCAGCCTCTCTCCCCAGCCACAGTCAAACCCGACAGGCCTCTCTTTACACAGTCACTGCAGCCAGTGTGGTCTGTGGTGCTCCTCTTGTCATGTGCTGTCCCAGTGTGTCACATATTACTGCTTAAAGATATGTAAATACAGTCGTTATGATTCCTTCATTAGTGGATGTGGGCCACAGAAGAACTTCAGGAGAGCTAATTAACAGACGTCCCTGTGCTCTACGGCTAAGTGTTCCTCTGTATAACTCATGTGCTTCTGCTTGTGTTCCTCACTAGTATAGTACAGTACACTCCTTCCTTAAGAAGGAGTTTACTTCAACACTATCAAACAGCACCCTGAGAATGGACTTTTGGTGTAAAAAGCCAATTGCATCAAAATGAGGACTGTAATATTCAGGCATGTTCATGTTCTGTTCTACTTTCACGCATAATTTGTGGGTGGGACCTTTCTTATAATCAAAACACATGAGAAGACCAGCACCTGACTCTGCTAATTGTGTCCCTACAATGTTGGATATTTCATTGTCTTTTCATATATTACCGTACTACTTGGCCAGATACTGTTAGCTAGTGTGTTGTTAGAAGGTTTCCCTCTCTCCTCTTTGAACTGTTAATGGCGTGTGCTTTGCGTACTGAGCAGGGTTTAGCCTCTTCTCAAGGGTTATCTGTTGGTCCGGGAAGAGAAGGCCAGCAGATCATTGTCACAATATGAGAGAGATAGCGGAGGGATAGCTGCTCCTAAATCATGTGGAATAATGAGCGCTGTCAGACCTAATGAAAGCAGTCAGCAGCATTCTGCATCACAACAACATGGAGGGCCATTGACAGCACGTAGCACTGATCAGAATATTAGATAAAGTAATTGCAAAGAGCTTGCAGGATGTGTCTCTGGGAGAAGAGGTATAATGTACACCCAGGGGCAGGGCTATCCATTAGTCAAGCAGGGTTTAGGGGACAGCAACAAGCATTCCCAGGATGAATTCCTGCACACAAACATCATCTGTCCCCCCCTTCCCTGTCGTGTGACCCGTACCCCTGCAGCCCAGTGAAGCCCCCATGGGGGGAGGCGACGTGTCGTCAATCCATCTCACTCCCCTGATCTGCCTCCCCTTAGTGTTCCAGGGCGCACCACGCATCGGTTCCACATGAGCACTCCGCTGCAGTGGCTAATTAAATAAAGCACTGTGCCCTCTGCTTCCTGTTAGCCTGGGCAAGGTTGGTGCACACACACACAGGAGATGAGAGGAGAGAGGGAGGGACAGGGGGTTGGGGGTTAAAGAGAGAGACAACCGTTAGATTGTAATCCTGCCTCATTCGTTCATTAGGGAGAGTCATGATAAGGTTGGGTAAATACTGTAAACTAATGTGAGCCTCCAGAGTGGTCTGATGTTTTGGACCTATAGCCCCACAAATAGGGCTGTGGAATTCATGAAATGTTGTCAGCCGGTTATTGTCATGCAAAACAATACTGGTCTCACGTTAATTTGACCGCTAATTAACATAAACACGTTTAGCTTCTCCAGGCCTCCATGCATCCAAGCTGCTGATGCGTGCTTTTGGAACATCTAAACTCAGCAAAAAAAAGAAACGTCCCTTTTTCAGGACCCTGCCTTTCAAAGATCATTCGTAAAAATCCAAATAACTTCACAGATCTTCATTGTAAAGAGTTCAAACACTGTTTTAGCATGTTTATTCAATGAACCATAAACAATTAATGAACATGCACCTGTGGAAAGGTCATTAAGACACTGACAGCTTACAAACTGTAGGCAATTAAGGTCACAGTTATGAAAACTTAGGACACTAAAGAGGCCTTTCTACTGACTCTGAAAAACACCAAAAGAAAGATGCCCAGGGCCCCTGCTCATCTGCGTGAACGTGCCTTGGGCATGCTGCAAGGAGGCATGAGGACTGCATATGTGGCCAGGGCAATAAATTGTACGCACTGTGAGACGTCTAATACAGCGCTACATGGTGACAGGACAGACAGCTGATTGTCCTCGCAGTGGCAGACCACGTGTAACAACACCTGCACAGGATTGGTACATCATAACATCACACCTGCGGGACTGAGTTACACCAGGAACGCACAGACTGTCCACAATAGGCTGAGAGAGGCTGGACTGAGGGCTTGTAGACCTGCTGTAAGGCAGGTCCTCACCAGACATCACTGGCAACAATGTTGCCTATGGGCACAAGCCCACCGTCGCTGGACCAGACAGGACTGGCAAAAAGTGCTAGGGTGTGATGGTCGGATTTGCATTTATCGTCAAAGAAATGAGCGTTACACTGGGACCTGTTGGATCGGAGGGTGAGGGCTTGGGCCATTCCCCCCAGAAATGTCCAGGAACTTGCACGTGCCTTGTTGGAAGAGTGAGATAACATCTCACAGCAAGAACTGGCAAATTTGGTGCAGTTGATGAGGAAGAGAGTCACTCGCGGTACTTAATGCAGCTGGTGGCCACACCAGTTACTGACTGTTACTTTTGATTTTGACCCCCCCCCCCCCTTTGTTCAGGGACACATTATTCAATTTCTGTTAGTCACATGTCTGTGGAACTTGTTCAGTTTATGTCTCAGTTGTTGAATCTTGTTATGTTCATACAAATATTTACACACGTTAAGTTTGCTGAAAATAAACACAGTTGACAGTGAGAGGACGTTTCTTTTTTTGCTGAGTTTACATGGAAACATTTTTATGTAATATACACCATCACAATAAATCTATTGTTTATTTTAGGCATGTCTAAAAGAAACATTATGATATGAAGACATTTTATTTCAGAAGAACAGAATATGAGTTGGCCTACTGTATGTTATCCTATCTATGCCATAGGCTTGTTCATTTAGCTACAAGATATGCTTATAAGTCCTGTGCCCTTATTTTATATGATTTTATAGTAAGAATAGTATAATTTAACTTTGCTGAATGAAATAGAAAGGATATTTTTCCCATTCAGGAGCGAGTACACATATGAAGTGGCTCTGTTGGGCGTGAAAGTGATATACTATATTATAGAGTTATTTGGCAACTTTAGTTGTGAATTATACAAACCTTAGAATGTCCTAGAAATCAAAACAAATGTGGGCTGCATGATGCGACTGACTATAGGCTATTGATGTTTGTCAAAGTAGCAAAAGAAATCTTGCGTTATGTTCCTTTCCTCAGGCTTCACATGCTGTTCACTATTCTCAATTTAATCGTGTCTTTACTAATATGTAACATTAGTTTGGATTTAGAAAGGCCCATTATTAATTGGGTAGGAACAGGGACAGAGGGGAAAGACAGGCCATCCACTCTAGTAGTGAATGGAGGTCGCTTTCCTGCTGGTTCGCTTTTTAGGCTACTCTGGTTATTTCACTCCATGCATCAACCACTGTTTGAGGAGCATGCAGCCTCTCGCTGCGCGACATGTGATATTCCACCCAAACTCTGTATGCCATGGGCTCTCCAACCCTGTTACTACAGCTACCCAGTACTCTGTATGCCATGGGCTCTCCAACCCTGTTACTACAGCTACCCAGTACTCTGTATGCCATGGGCTCTCCAACCCTGTTACTACAGCTACCCAGTACTCTGTATGCCATGGGCTCTCCAACCCTGTTACTACAGCTACCCAGTACTCTGTATGCCATGGGCTCTCCAACCCTGTTACTACAGCTACCCAGTACTCTGTATGCCATGGGCTCTCCAACCCTGTTACTACAGCTACCCAGTACTCTGTATGCCATGGGCTCTCCAACCCTGTTACTACAGCTACCCAGTACTCTGTATGCCATGGGCTCTCCAACCCTGTTACTACAGCTACCCAGTACTCTGTATGCCATGGGCTCTCCAACCCTGTTACTACAGCTACCCAGTACTCTGTATGCCATGGGCTCTCCAACCCTGTTACTACAGCTACCCAGTACTCTGTATGCCATGGGCTCTCCAACCCTGTTACTACATCTACCCAGTACTCTGTATGCCATGGGCTTTCCAACCCTGTTACTACATCTACCCAGTACTCTGTATGCCATGGGCTCTCCAACCCTGTTACTACAGCTACCCAGTACTCTGTATGCCATGGGCTCTCCAACCCTGTTACTACATCTACCCAGTACTCTGTATGCCATGGGCTTTCCAACCCTGTTACTACATCTACCCAGTACTCTGTATGCCATGGGCTCTCCAACCCTGTTACTACATCTACCCAGTACTCTGTATGCCATGGGCTCTCCAACCCTGTTACTACATCTACCCAGTACTCTGTATGCCATGGGCTCTCCAACCCTGTTACTACAGCTACCCAGTACTCTGTATGCCATGGGCTCTCCAACCCTGTTACTACAGCTACCCAGTACTCTGTATGCCATGGGCTCTCCAACCCTGTTACTACAGTTACCCAGTACTCTGTATGCCATGGGCTCTCCAACCCTGTTACTACAGCTACCCAGTGCTTCATTTGGGAAACCTAGTGACATCTGATCAGGAACATCGAGAGTAACATGTATTCACACCGAAACCTATTTCATTAAACTGTTGACAGCCCCTCTCTCTGCGTGAAAGTAATGAAAGAGAGAGGAGGTGGAAATGCACGGTGGTGAGATATGCTGTAGCTAAAGGTAATGTGTCAGCCTATTAATTATGAAAATATAAAAAAGGCCCTATTTCTAGGCTATTCAAAATCAAATACAAATTCACTGAAATTGAAGGCTTAGCCGCCCTGCACAATCAATTTACCAACCGCATTGCATAGGCCTATAAGTTCTCTCCTAGACTCATGGATAGAACGTTTGGAGTGTAGCACAAGGTAAACAGTCCATCCAGTGTGCATAATAATGCAGTCCACTCTCAAAGGTGATTTCTAGAAACGACAAATCATTCTTTTCATTTTTTTCTTTTTAGGGGGGTGGTGTTGGGCTCACAGACCAATGCGTATGCATAAACTCGAATATGCATATTGGTGTTTTGAATTAATCATCACCTTACAAAGCGTTGCCCATTTAATTGTGTTAGGCTTTGAAACAACATCCACAATGACCATGTTTTTCATTCAGTTTCAACCTGTTGTTGAACTTCTTTCTTCAAATGTATCAATCACAGTGAGGTGAGTTTTAAAAGCACACACTGTTTGATGATGTGTTTGATGGGATTTTCTATTTCATTTGCATTAATGTCAGAGTGGTTAGAGGGACAATAGAGCCCTGAGTACCAGACCATTAGTGACCTGATGGTCTTTAGTGAGTTGGGTACTACTAATGCATGTCAAGAGTGCATAAAAGGAGATTATTGTGACTCAACGGTCACATGGCTCATGTGTGGCGGTAATACAGTCACCACAACAGCCCTACACGCAGATTACAAAGAAGGTATGAAGGCTGGCTACATACATGTTCACATCTCATGCTACTGGGAACCACTTTCAGCTGCAAATAGCCAACAGTTCTACTGTACAATGTTGTATTGTTCTATGATCCTAATTGTCTTACTGGCATTACGAAGCTCATATTTTCATATGTTGTTCTGTCTTTCAGCCATGACCCCCCTGAAAAGCTAAAGCCAATAGAACACAGGTAAGAATCTCATAATATGACATCATTACACATCCTTCATGTGTGTATGTGCGTGTACGTGTGGGTGCGTTTGTGTGTGTCATGTCATGTTGTCTTCGCATTTCATTTTCAGGAGGCAGTAAGTGCTCTCGAGGCCCCAAGGTCTGCAGAGGCTGTGGGTAACTGCTTCTGTAATGAGCCTCAGGCTGCATTAATTCTGTGAAGGACAATCAGGAATTTGGGAATGTCTTGGGTCATTGGTTGCTATGACAAATGTATTTCTCTGCAATGTCATTAGAAGTGGGTTTTGAATATTCCAGCTCCTTCCTAACCCACCTTAAAGCCCAATTAATGTTAAAGGCCCAGTGCTGTCAAACACATGATTTTTCTCAATTACAGTATGTTATGATTTGATATTGAGATAAAAAAAAACGTCCGCATTAGACCTTTAATCATTGGAGCGATGACTCATTAAGCTGCCAGCCCCAGGTGTGTTTGTGTGTCTCTGTGGGAGACGGGAGTGACACAAGAATACAGGAGGTTAAAAAAAGACAGGCTGGTTGTAAAGTGAGAAGCATCAACTTTCTCTCGTTCTCTCTCTCTCCCAGCCCGACAGACACGTAGGTGTTGATAATAGTCTTCGTCACCTCAACAAGTCACTCTATTTATAATCTGTTTCTTACAGTGTATTTGCTCCCTTTAGTGGATTTGACTATGCCAATCTTTTGCTCACGGTATTTATTTAACATGTAAAAAAAAAAGTGAGCGGAATTTGACTGCATAAATCATTTAGAGGGAGGATGCTTGTCGGCTCAGCCCACCGACCTACAGTACACTACCTTCAGGGTCGAGGAGTAACTGATGATTACATATCATCAGTTACATGTAATCTGATTACATTTTTTTAAAACTCTTGGGGCGGCAGGGTAGCCTAGTGGTTAGAGCTTTGGACTAGTAACCGAAAGGTTGCAAGTTCGAATCCCCGAGCTAACAACGTACAAATCTGTCATTCTGCCCCTGAACAGGTAGTTAACCCACTGTTCCTAGGCCGTCATTGAAAATAAGAATTTGTTCTTAACTGACTTGCCTAGTAATATAAAAGGTTAAAAAATATTTAAAAAAAATATATATATATAAAAAAATCAGATTACAGATACTTTTGAAAAACTAGATAATTATTTATTGGATTCTGTTCAAATCCAGAAAGGATTTTCTCCAAAAAGAAAAAAATCATTATGACACCTTTCTGTTTTATGACATTCAATTCAACATTGAGAAAATACGCAAGTTTAAGTTCTCTGACCACAAGTCAGAGACCAATATGATGCATTTGATGGTGTCACGATCGTTGAAATGAGCAGACCAAGGCGCAGCGTGCATAGAGTTCCACATGTTTATTAAAATGAAACTCACCAACAAAAACAATAAACAGCAAACGAGACGTAATGACTGGAGGGCTCACGGGCACTACACAATAACAAAATCCCACAAACTAAAGGTGGAAAATAGGCTGCCTAAGTATGATCCCCAATCAGAGACAACGATAGACAGCTGCCTCTGATTGGGAACCATACCCGGCCAACAAAGAAATAGAAAAACTAGAATGCCCACCCAAATCACACACCAACCTAACCAGATAGAGAAATAAATAGGCTCTCTAAGGTCAGGGCGTGACAGAAGGATCCTGTTTGCCTTCTTGTAATGGATCTGGGGGAAGTAATCAGATTATACTACTGAGTTTGGGTAATCCAAAATGTACTTTACTGATTTTTTTAAATTTTTAATTTTTTTTAATTTCACCTTTATTTAACCAGGTAGGCTAGTTGAGAACAAGTTCTCATTTGCAACTGCGACCTGGCCAAGATAAAGCATAGCAGTGTGAGCATACAACAAAGAGTTACACATGGAGTAAACAATTAACAAGTCAATAACACAGTAGAAAACAAAGGGGGGGTCTATATACAATGTGTGCAAAAGGCATGAGGAGGTAGGCAAATAATTACAATTTTGCAGATTAACACTGGAGTGATAAATGATCAGATGGTCATGTACAGGTAGAGATATTGGTGTGCAGAAGAGCAGAAAAGTAAATAAATAAAAACAGTATGGGGATGAGGTAGGTGAAAAGGGTGGGCTATTTACCAATAGACTATGTACAGCTGCAGCGATCGGTTAGCTGCTCAGATAGCTGATGTTTGAAGTTGGTGAGGGAGATAAAAGTCTCCAACTTCAGTGATTTTTGCAATTCGTTCCAGTCACAGGCAGCAGAGTACTGGAACGAAAGGCGGCCAAATGAGGTGTTGGCTTTAGGGATGATCAGTGAGATACACCTGCTGGAGCGCGTGCTACGGATGGGTGTTGCCATCGTGACCAGTGAACTGAGATAAGGCGGAGCTTTACCTAGCATGGACTTGTAGATGACCTGGAGCCAGTGGGTCTGGCGACGAATATGTAGCGAGGGCCAGCCGACTAGAGCATACAAGTCGCAGTGGTGGGTGGTATAAGGTGCTTTAGTGACAAAACGGATGGCACTGTGATAGACTGCATCCAGTTTGCTGAGTAGAGTGTTGGAAGCCATTTTGTAGATGACATCGCCGAAGTCGAGGATCGGTAGGATAGTCAGTTTTACTAGGGTAAGCTTGGCGGCGTGAGTGAAGGAGGCTTTGTTGCGAAATAGAAAGCCGACTCTTGATTTGATTTTCGATTGGAGATGTTTGATATGAGTCTGGAAGGAGAGTTTGCAGTCTAGCCAGACACCTAGGTACTTATAGACGTCCACATATTCTAGGTCGGAACCATCCAGGGTGGTGATGCTAGTCGGGCATGCAGGTGCAGGCAGCGACCGGTTGAAAAGCATGCATTTGGTTTTACTAGCGTTTAAGAGCAGTTGGAGGCCACGGAAGGAGTGTTGTATGGCATTGAAGCTTGTTTGGAGGTTAGATAGCACAGTGTCCAAAGACGGGCCGAAAGTATATAGAATGGTGTCGTCTGCGTAGAGGTGGATCAGGGAATCGCCCGCAGCAAGAGCAACATCATTGATATACACAGAGAAAAGAGTCGGCCCGAGAATTGAACCCTGTGGCACCCCCATAGAGACTGCCAGAGGACCGGACAGCATGCCCTCCGATTTGACACACTGAACTCTGTCTGCAAAGTAATTGGTGAACCAGGCAAGGCAGTCATCCGAAAAACCGAGGCTACTGAGTCTGCCGATAAGAATATGGTGATTGACAGAGTCGAAAGCCTTGGCAAGGTCGATGAAGACGGCTGCACAGTACTGTCTTTTATCGATGGCGGTTATGATATCGTTTAGTACCTTGAGTGTGGCTGAGGTGCACCCATGACCGGCTCGGAAACCAGATTGCACAGCGGAGAAGGTACGGTGGGATTCGAGATGGTCAGTGACCTGTTTGTTGACTTGGCTTTCGAAGACCTTAGATAGGCAGGGCAGGATGGATATAGGTCTGTAACAGTTTGGGTCCAGGGTGTCTCCCCCTTTGAAGAGGGGGATGACTGCGGCAGCTTTCCAATCCTTGGGGATCTCAGACGAGATGAAAGAGAGGTTGAACAGGCTGGTAATAGGGGTTGCGACAATGGTGGCAGATAGTTTCAGAAATAGAGGGTCCAGATTGTCAAGCCCAGCTGATTTGTACGGGTCCAGGTTTTGCAGCTCTTTCAGAACATCTGCTATCTGGATTTGGGTAAAGGAGAACCTGGAGAGGCTTGGGCGAGGAGCTGCGGGGGGGGCGGAGCTGTTGGCCGAGGTTGAAGTAGCCAGGCGGAAGGCATGGCCAGCCGTTGAGAAATGCTTATTGAAGTTTTCGATAATCATGGATTTATCAGTGGTGACCGTGTTACCTAGCCTCAGTGCAGTGGGCAGCTGGGAGGAGGTGCTCTTGTTCTCCATGGACTTCACAGTGTTTGGAGTTGGAGCTACAGGATGCAAACTTCTGCCTGAAGAAGCTGGCCTTAGCTTTCCTGACTGACTGCGTGTATTGGTTCCGGACTTCCCTGAACAGTTGCATATCACGGGGACTATTCGATGCTATTGCAGTCCGCCACAGGATGTTTTTGTGCTGGTCGAGGGCAGTCAGGTCTGGGGTGAACCAAGGGCTGTATCTGTTCTTAGTTCTGCATTTTTTGAACGGAGCATGCTTATCTAAAATGGTGAGGAAGTTACTTTTAAAGAATGACCAGGCATCCTCAACTGACGGGATGAGGTCAATGTCCTTCCAGGATACCCGGGCCAGGTCGATTAGAAAGGCCTGCTCACAGAAGTGTTTTAGGGAGCGTTTGACAGTGATGAGGGGTGGTCGTTTGACTGCGGCTCCGTAGCGGATACAGGCAATGAGGCAGTGATCGCTGAGATCCTGGTTGAAGACAGCGGAGGTGTATTTGGAGGGCCAGTTGGTCAGGATGACGTCTATGAGGGTGCCCTTGTTTACAGAGTTAGGGTTGTACCTGGTGGGTTCCTTGATGATTTGTGTGAGATTGAGGGCATCTAGCTTAGATTGTAGGACTGGCGGGGTGTTAAGCATATCCCAGTTTAGGTCACCTAACAGAACAAACTCTGAAGCTAGATGGGGGGCGATCAATTCACAAATGGTGTCCAGGGCACAGCTGGGAGCTGAGGGGGGTCGGTAGCAGGCGGCAACCGTGAGAGACTTATTTCTGGAGAGAGTAATTTTCAAAATTAGTAGTTCGAACTGTTTGGGTATGGACCTGGAAAGTATGACATTACTTTGCAGGCCATCTCTGCAGTAAACTGCAACTCCTCCCCCTTTGGCAGTTCTATCTTGACGGAAGATGTTATAGTTGGGTATGGAAATCTCTGAATTTTTGGTGGCCTTCCTGAGCCAGGATTCAGACACAGCAAGGACATCAGGGTTAGCAGAGTGTGCTAAAGCAGTGAGTAAGACAAACTTAGGGAGGAGGCTTCTGATGTTGACATGCATGAAACCAAGGCTTTTTCGAACACAGAAGTCAACAAATGAGGGTGCCTGGGGACATGCAGGGCCTGGGTTTACCTCCACATCACCCGCGGAACAGAGAAGGAGTAGTATGAGGGTGCGGCTAAAGGCTATCAAAACTGGTCGCCTAGAGCGTTGGGGACAGAGAATAAGAGGAGCAGGTTTCTGGGCATGGTAGAATATATTCAGGGCATAATGCGCAGACAGGGGTATGGTGGGGTGCGGGTACAGCGGAGGTAAGCCCAGGCACTGGGTGATGATGAGAGAGGTTGTATCTCTGGACATTCTGGTAGTAATGGGTGAGGTCACCGCATGTGTGGGAGGTGGGACAAAGGAGTTATCAGGGGTATGAAGAGTGGAACTAGGGGCTCCATTGTGAACTAAAACAATGATAACTAACCTGAACAACAGTATACAAGGCATATTGACATTTGAGAGAGACATACAGCGAGGCATACAGTAATCACAGGTGTTGAATTGGGAAAGCTAGCTAAAACAGTAGGTGAGACAACAGCTAATCAGCTAGCACAACAACAGCAGGTAAAATGGCGTAGACTAGGCAACGGGGCCAACAGATAAAACAAACAAGCAGAATGGAGTACCGTGATTAATGGACAGTCCAGCGTGCATCAGCTATGTAGCCAAGAGATCAGTGTCCAGGGGGCAGCGGTGGATGGGGCAGGGAAGCTGGACTGGCGAGTGTTATCCAGGTAAAAAAAAAAAACTAACAATGACTAAATAGCTTGTAGCTAGTTAGCTGGTTAGCTTCTGGAGGTTCTTGAGTGTGTTCTAAAAATAAATAAAAAATAATAGCGATTCCGTATCACATTGGGTGAGGCAGGTTTCCGGAAGGTATAAACAAATTAAAAGTCAAAAGAGATAGAAAGTAAATATGGGTCCGGTGGGCGTTTGGGACGCGGCGATTCAGGCAGTTAGCAGGCCTGTGCTAACAAGCTAACAGTTTGTAGGCCCGGGCTAGACAAGGTAGCAGTTAGCGGACCGGAGCTGGACAAGCTAGCAGTTAGCAGGCCGAATTAGCAAGCAGGGAGATAGCGAGGGCTAGAGAGTTAGCCTTTGGGGGACGTCGCGATGGGGTGAGTCTGTTTATTCCTCTTCATGCGGTGACATCGATAGACCGGTCGTGGGCCTGGGTATTGTAGCTCAGGAGTATGCTACGGTGGTAGCGCAGGCCGGGCTAGCTTCAAGCTAAGTGGGTGGAAACGCTAGCCAGGGGTAATCATCCGGGGTTGCGGTTTAGCTAGATAGCTAGTTGTGAAGATCCAGCGTATTTGGAAGCTTAGGTTTAGCAAAATGTTTTTAAAGGGATAGCTATGTAAAAAAACGAAAAATAAACGAAAAATAAACGAAATATACAGGGACACGACAGGACGACAGGACGACTTACTGCTATGCCATCTTGGGTGTACCTTTAATTTACCGTTTTGGACAGGTAAATAGTAACTGTAACGGATTATATTTAGAAAGTAACCTACCAAACCCTGCCTGCCATGTAGCCATACACACTCCTCAACAAGCAAGCCACTAAATAGCTAGCTATCTAACTATTGGAGAAATATCTCTGACGTTCAGTCTCTAGTATTCAGCTTGCTATCTGAAGAGGATGTACAGTATGGTTGCCTACCATGCAGCTGTGTAACGACACTGTCTAGAGAGACTTATGGAGTGTCTGGATGGTGTGGTGTGGTGTGTTCCCTCTCCCAGAACAGAACAGCCCAGTGCAGTATACTCTCTGTCTATCTATCTATCTGTATGTCTGCCTGTCTCTCTGTAGTGAGGGTCAGGTGGACCATGCACAGACAGCAGCAGTAATGCAGTGGCAGACTGTGAGGCCTCATCCATCACCCAGTGACTGGAGCCTGGTTTCTGTGGCCCCTGGTCTGCTGCCTGTCTTTAGAGAGGGATGGGCTGGCCCATCTGCTGGCCCATCGGCAGGCCAAGCATTGGGAGGCTGTGTCAGGCTCCACCTCACTCCCCTGGTCCTACCCTTCCTGCCTAGGCCTGGGAGAAAGGACTGCACGGGCCAGGAAGCCCAGGTTGGGAACTGTGTTGTGGCTCTTTTAGGAAAGCTTTACTAGCTGACAGAGGGAGGTTATGAAGGCCAAGCACATTTTTGTCACCACAGCTTTTTCTGTGAAATCTATATTTTCCTCTTTCATTACGACGAGCATGTTTGATATTGCTTGTGGATATTTTTAGAGACGTTTCAGAAGCTTTCCATCAATTTTGACCTGACTAAGATTGAACCTGTCACATTAAAGGAAGCAATGAATGCAGTGTTGGAGCCTCCTCTTTATTTTCCTTCCATCCATAAAATAGCTGGATTTCATAGGGCAGGTTTAGGGGTTCAAGACATGGATCTGTTAATAAGAGGATGGGGTAGTTTCCCTATAATTATATTAATCACATTTGGAGAATAATCACGAGGGCCAGCTGGAGTGAAGGAGCTGACACTACATTTCACCACCACACTTTGTCAACTCACACATATTATGTTACTATGCAAATTATACAGATGTTTCTCTTGCTGTAATAACACAAAGCAAAGTTATTTGGTGTCAAGACAGTGATATCAATATATTTATTGTGTGTCTATATACAGTCACAGTATGTTTTTATTATACAGTGATTGGATCAAGCCATAAAAATATAATTTGCTGAGAGGGTCAACCATGATGATAGAGGGTGGAGGAACTCATTTCCTCTAAATACCCCAAATAAAGTAGAGGCACCAAGAGTCACTGTCTGAGTCCAAAATGGCACCCTGTTTCCTATAGAATCCTATAAGCCCTGCTCAAAAGTAGTGCACTATATAGGGGATAGGGTGCCATTTGAGCCACTGGCTGTGAGGTTATCTGACATTACTACGCCCTGACCTTCACATTCAGTCCTATCACTGTCGCAGGCCAATATCCTGTAAACCATATTCTCCTGCTGAATCACCATTGATCAATTATTTTAATATTTCTGTGGCCATTTTATCGATTACCTCATTTATGCAGAGTGCAGCATATCTTATTAAATAACGTAAGTTCAGTGCATCTGATTATCTTGTTTTAGTGTCATGGGACATTTTGTTTTCATAAAACCTTTAACCTTCTTGATATATCTGTTTATATGTGATTCATTATTATTTTCTATTCTTATGTTTCATACAACAACTGCAGGCCACTGGGTATGGAATTCACTCACCTTGCGTGTCCATACTGTGTTCACATCCAGAGCTGTTGCCATGGTTAATAATTAGCCATAGTGAGTGCTCGCTGAAACATTGAACAAGGGTGAAGCATCTCATGTAATTCCTCACAGAGGACTGTGTGTCCTTGAGGGAAGTGTCATTCATAGTGGAGGACTCTCACCTTGTCTGCTAGTTGGCTTTTACCTGAAAGGCTAATAGACAGCCCGATTGCGTTTGTTATCGGCTATAGCATGGTGAGATATTGTGTCAAATGTACACGTTTACACTGCGTATGATGATCCACGTTAATCAGGAGGACATATTACTCCAAATGAGTCATGTAAAGAGAACCTCAGAAATCCCATTGTACTGGGAGCTGCAGCACACATGCCCTGATATTATATCTGCCAATGGAAAGAGGATGTATTGTCAAGGCCAGACACAAAGAGAATAAAGGAAATCCTGTGTGAATGTGAGAGAGGAGAGGCAGAGAGACAGATATGGCCTAGTCATCCAGAAACAGCCAGTACCACAAATGAATTCCAATGAGAGAGTAGATATTAATACGTCTAGTAGGACAGGCCCTATAGGTACAATTAGCTCTAGATAATGGCCCTCTCCACCCTCTTTTCTACTAGAGCTCTAAAATATTGATTTTAATTTCCCCCTGTATATCCACTTAAACTCTGGACTGTCATTCTAAGAATCTATCTCATTGTTATGTTTTACAGTGTTGGCCGAAGGGCTTATTCTGTCTCTGTCCTGTTTTAGCGAGCAGAGACGACACATCACTTTGAGGAGCCACACTCTTCTCTTTTTTTATAAGAATGAGGAAGAGATAACTAGGAGAAGAAATAAAGTGAGATATAAAAATGGGAAATGGTTCCTAGAGCATTTAAGGTATAGCTGTCGTGCCGTGGCTCGTCGTTGAGAGAGAGAGAGACACCGAGAGCAAGAGAGCTGGTGTGAGGTGAGGAATAAGCGTCGTCTGGCATGTCGGTGGGACCTTTGGGTGCGTCCGGGGAGAGGGCAGGCGGCGATGCGGCTCCTCAGGTCACTGTTGTGTCAGCGCCGCGGCGAGGCTCGTCTGATGTTGATGATGTCAGACAGGACACTTACGCTTGGCTAGAGCTCTCCCGGGAGGTGTTGGCTATGTGCATTATTTAGCTTATTGTCTCAGCCATTTATCAGGATAATGAGTCTGCAACCATATAATACTGTACTGTACAGAAGCACCAGCTACTGGATGATGAGGGAAAGCCAATAAAGAGATGTTCAAAAAAACTGCATGATATTGATATTGGAGGATGGTCTAGGATGGATAGTTGTGCTGCTCAGAATATCACTGACTGCATAGTATTTTGTAGCTTTGCTTGGAGAGGTTTGGATCGAAGCCATATGCATCAGAATAGTGCAGAGAAAAATCAAATATAAGGACCAAAGTTGCTGGGCTTGGCTGCACTTGTTTTTTCGTAGTTTTTTTTACCTTAATAACGATTTTCATGACAAGGAACTCGTAATATCAGTGTGCAGTGGCAGGCAGCGGGAGTGTGGGGACTGAATCACTGATCAATGACAGCTAATGAACACGGCAGGAGTTCTGCTCTGTTTGCCTCTCGGCAGAGAGCCCCGCTCCTCTGAGAGCTATTTTTCTTCTATTTTGCACCCCCCAAAAAAATACAGGAGGCTTCATTGAAACCAACTGCCTCTGGGCTCAATTAACTAGCATAGATTACTCATAATCCAGATGAGAGCCTTGTTATGTAATACACAGCATGGAGACCACCCACCGTCCCTCCACTCTCCCTACAACCCACTGCCTTGGGGCCCCGTGACAGTGCATTGCGGTGGGCTGCGGTATGCATGTAGAGGTACATATATACATCACATATGGAGTGTCTCAGGTGATCTATGGATCCTGAAGGCTGTTTCTCACCCCATCATGGTGACATGGTACTGAGTCGTGTGCAGTCAACACAACACAGAGCTCGGGTGTCACCTGGCTGTCAGCAACACTTAATATACCTGGCTCAGGGTCTTTGGTCGCTGCTGTCCTGATGTCCCTGGCCTGGCATGACTGTCCAACCCCCCTGCATTACATGGATGGAGAGACACTCCTCCAGAGCATTCATCATGTCCTCCATCACCCCCACCGGGGCAGAGGGCCCGGGAGCATGGTGCCTGCACTGTTGTCTCTTCTCTCATTGGCCACATGAGTTGTCCAACTGGGGTTGGGACTTTTATGGAGGCCTCCACTGGCATACAGTACACAGTAGCACACACCTTCAGACTTGTTTACACCTTTTACAAATGTAATCTCAAATATGAGGTGGTATAATTGTGTTGAAACACTGTTCTTTTAAATTGGCTAAATGAATTACATACTGCTAAACTATTGTCAGAAGAGGGAAAGGTGTGTGTTGAGAACATCAAGAGAATTACAGAAGGCAGAAATGTAAATACAGAGTAGTTAGCATACCCAAATGGGAATAGGCACAAATATGCTGGATTTGCAGACGGTAAGGCTGCGTTTACACAAAATACTACACAGTCAGCCCAATCACATCAGATCTTTTCACATCAGATCTTTTTCAGAGCTGATCTGATTGGTCAAAATACCAATTAGTGAAAAAAGATCAGAATGGGGTTGCCTGTGTAAATGCAGCCTAAGATGTCTTTTTAGGTGAGTCAGTGTTATAAATCTCAGGGAGAAAATACATGGCTCCAAATGGAAGGCGTCTGGGCTGAAAGATGCGTATCACTGTGTTGACAAACTGGGCTTAGTGCCTCAATGCTGTAGAACAATATTTCATAATGAGAAACTATTCTAGAACTGAGGACTAACGATTTACAAGAAATCCGGGGCTTAACATTTTTTGCCATTAAAGTCCTCAGAATTCCAGTTCTAGAAGGTTTCAAAAGGATCACCTTCCTCAACCTAGACACTGTGACTGTTTAAATGAATGAGCTCTCATGAATTCTGTCACTCAGCCACAGTGATGACAGTGCAATTAATGATTATTCGACCCGACACAGGCTTAAAACAACTTCCTGTCATGGAAATCATAATACAATCTCTGTCTTTCCGTTGGCGGAAATATCTGGATTGACCTGTGTTAATTAAAGATAAAATCCTTGGTGAGGGCGATAGACGTGTCTGTCAGAGAGTGTGCTGCTGTCTCTGTCTGTATCTGTGCAGTGATGTGGATGACATATTAGATGAGAGGGAGCAGAGTGACCAGACAGCAGCAGCCCAGCAGCTGCAGAACAGTATAGTAGCCTCAAAAATTCACTAACATTGATTTGCCACCAAGTACTAGCTGCACTGGATCCAAGGCTCACTATATACTACATTTTTAACGAAGGAACATGTTTTGAAAACCTTGTAATTACACTACAGCAATGAGAGCAGACCATTCAATTACATGGATGGAGAGAAAATGTGGAACATAAAATGGGGTCACATTTAATTGTAGAGCTCCTAGATAGTCCCCAGAACACCGACAGGTCCACTCAGCAGCCATCAGTCCACTGAGTGGGAATGGGATGATGACATGAAAGTGACCTCATTACTCCACTACAGACCAAATCAATAAATAATAACAGCCCATGGTCCCGTCTGACGTCATCACAGACGCACAGCTTAATATTCATCATACAGATGATGATTATAACACTGAGGAAGAAGGGGATGAATGGTTTGCATGATGCTTTGCCAGGCGGCCAAGTTTCCCAGTGTAAACACAGAGCGATCTGCAACTCTTTTCTTTTCTCCCTCTTCTCTCTCCTTCTGACTCTGAATCACTCTGCCTTTGGGGCTTACCACAGGAGTCTCTTCAAACAAGGCTTTGTACTGGAGTGGAGAATCAAGATTAATGCACTTCCACAGCTCTGTGCTGCTCTAGGGGAAAGAAGCCTGATAATTAACACCAGGGGGGCTTGGAGGAAATTGGAGGGGGGAAATCACACCACATAATAAAAATATGGGGAAAGGTACATATGACATTTATTTGGCGTGTGTGTGATGTATGACGCTGCCTTGAGGTGACAGTCACTGAATCTGTGACTGTGACGTCTCAGAGGGTATGACGGAATGGTTTTCTCCGAGTATTATTTATCATTGTCATGTCTGTAATAATTCATCATGGTGTGCTTGCCACCAGCAATGTTACAATGCATTTATACAAATTAGACAAATTATACAAATGAAGTGTTCAATACATTAAGTAGATAAGACCTAGGTAGAGCATCTTTATAAGGACTCTGTGTATTTCATAATGCCTTATGGGAAACCTGTCTTACCTTGTCAGTTTTAAGTTCTCTCCAAAGCTGCATATTGACTTCTGGAAACATCTGTGTTGATGTCAGCATCCCCCACATGGAGTTGTTCTCTGATAATGACTCAGATTGTTGTCATTTACGTCAATGTCTGAAAACAGTGTGCCCGTGGCTCCCTGTACAGGGTTCTCCAAATATATAAATAAGTGGTGGAAGGTTACCAAGGAAGAGAATGAAATATGGCACTTCCATTTCAATGCAAATGAGGGCTGAAATGAGTGCCGTGTGGATTTACAGTGGTTCATTAGAATGAACCCGGCACTCTGCTGCTTTCAAGGAACAGTCTCCTATAGCCTGAGTAAATTAGTGTGCAATCCCCTGCACTGGCTGTAAATGAAACTGTCCGTCAGCATGCAGCGTCTCAACCTGCTAAGAAGAAGTGGGATGGGATGGTTCTGTCCTCCTGATGTCTGTCTGCTGGAGCTCTTGGATAGAGCGAAGTTTGGATCGTCTGTGTTAAATTCCCAGTCTATTCAGTCAGGAGTCTGACGTGAAGATATGAGGGTTTTTTAGTGTATGTGTGTGTCGCATATACAGTCGGAAGTTTACATACACTTAGGTTAAAATCATTAAAACAAATTTCTTGTTAACAAACTATAGTTTTAGCAAGTCGGTTAGGACATCTACTTTGTGCATGACACAAGTCATTTTTCCAACAATTGTTTACAGACAGATTACTTCACTTAAAATTCATTGTATCACAATTCCAGTGGGTCAGAAGTTTACATACACTAAGTTGACTGTGATGTTAAACAGCTTGGAAAATTCCAGAAAATGATGTCATGGCTTCAGAAGCTTCTGATAGGCTAATCGTCATTTGAGTCAATTGGAGGTGTACATGTGGATGTATTTCAAGGCCTACCTTCAAACTCAGTGCCTCTTTGCTTGACATCATGGGAAAATCGAAAGAAATCAGCCAAGACCTCAGAAAAAAAATTGTAGACCTTCACAAGTCTGGTTCATCCTTGGGAACAATTTCCAAACACCTGAAGGTACCACTTTCATCTGTACAAACAATAGTACAAACAATAGTATGCAAGTATTAACACCATGGGACCACGCAACTGTCATTCAGCTCAGGGAGGAGACGCGCTCTGTCTCCTAGAGATGAACGTACTTTGGTGTGAAAAGTGCAAATCAATCCCAGAACAACAGCAAAGGACCTTGTGAAGATGCCCTCAGCCCTCAGATGGAGGAAACAGGTACAAAAGTATCTATATCCACAGTAAAACGAGTCCTATATCGACATAACCTGAAAAGCCGCTCAGCAAGAAAGAAGCCACTGCTCCAAAACCACCATAAAAGAGCCAGACTACGGTTTGCAACTGCACATGGGGACAAAGATCGTACTTTTTGGAGAAATGTCCTCTGGTCTGATGAAACAAAAATAGAACTGTTTGGCCATAATGACCATTGTTATGTTTGGAGGAAAAAGGGGAATGCTTGCAAGCCGAAGAACACCATCCCAACCGTTAAGCACAGGGGTGGCAGCATCATGTTGTGGGGGTGCTTTGCTGTAGGAGAGACTAGTGCGCTTCACAAAATAGATGGCATCGTGAGGGAGGACAATTGTGTGGATATATTGAAGCGACATCTCAAGACATCAGTCAGGAAGTTAAAGCTTGGTCGCAAATGGGTCTTCCAAATGGACAATGACCCCAAGCACACCTCCAAAGTTGTGGCAAAATGGCTTAAGGACAACAAAGTCAAGGTATTGGAGTGGCAATCACAAAGCCCTGACCTCAATCCTATAGAAAGTTTGTGGGCAGAACTGAAAAAGCTTGTGCGAGCAAGGAGGCATAGAAACCTGATTCAGTTACATCAGCTCTGTCAGGAGGAATGGGCCAAAATTCACCCAACTTATTGTGGGAAGCTTGTGGAAGGCTACCCGAAATGTTTGACCCATGTTAAACAATTTAAAGACAATGCTACCAAATACTAAATGAGTGCATGTAAACTTCTGACCCAGTGGGAATGTGATGAAATAAATCATTCTCTCTACTATTATTCTGACATTTCACATTCTTAAAATAAAGTAGTGATCCTAACTGACCTAAAATGGGGAATTGTTACTAGGATAAAATGTGAAAAACTGAGTTTAAATGTATCTGGCTAAGGTATATGTAAACTTCCGACTTCAACTGTACAGCCAAACAATCTCTATAGCCTTTGGTAAAGGTCTGGGGTGGTCTAATCATTTCTGAAATTCATTTCAGGACGCTGCTGTCCTGGACTTAAATAGAATGACCCCCTGTTTGAACACACACATCATGCATTTCCAAATTGGGAATATCCAAAAGTAGATTTGAATCCGATGAGAGCATGCAGGTGTGAAAATATTGTGTTGTGTTCATTTGTTTGATGGATTAGGAGGCAAGCTGCACTGCCCTCTGAGAGGAGGCAAGGAAAGTGGGAACTGGAGTTAGTTTTCAAATGGAGGGCTGCTGTTTGATCCATATGGATATCCAGAGCCACCGAGTTTACAGAGACCTCTAGGAAACTGGCAGGACTCAGTCTGACTTCTTTTGACTTATATAATTCATCAAGTCGTCTCTGTTGTTTTATTTACAGTTTCTCCGCCTTCTAGAGATACAGTTGAAGTCGGAAGTTTCCATACACTTAGGTTGGAGTCATTAAAACTCGTTTTTCAACCACTCCACACATGTATTGTTAACAAACTATAGTTTTGGCAAGTCGGTTAGGACATCTACTTTGTGCATGACACAAGTCAATTTTCCAACTATTTTTTACAGACAGATTATTTCACTTATAATTCACTGTATCACAATTCCAGTGGATCAGAAGTTTACATACACTAAGTTGACTGTGCTTTTAAACAGCTTGGAAAATTCCAGAAAAGGATGTCATGGCTTTCGAAGCTTCTGATAGGCTAATTGACGTCGTTTGAGTCAATTGGAGGTGTACCAGTGGATGTATTTCAAGGCCTATCTTCAAACTCAGTGCCTCTTTGCTTGACACAATGGGGAAATCAAAAGAAATCAGCCAAGACCTCAGGGAAAAAAAATGGTAGACCTCCACAGGTCTGGTTCATCCTTGGGAGCAATTTCCAAACGCCTGAAGATACGACGTTCATCTGTACAGACAATAGTATGCAAGTGTAAACACCATGGGACCACGCAGCCGTCATACCGCTCAGGAAGGAGACTTTTTTTTTGAAATTTCACCTTTATTTAACCAGGTAGGCTAGTTGAGAACAAGTTCTCATTTGCAACTGCGACCTGGCCAAGATAAAGCATAGCAGTGTGAGCAGACAACACAGAGTTACACATGGAGTAAACAATTAACAAGTCAATAACACAGTAGAAAAAAAGGGGGAGTCTATATACAATGTGTGCAAAAGGCATGAGGAGGTAGGCGAATGATTACAATTTTGCAGATTAACACTGGAGTGATAAATGATCAGATGGTCATGTACAGGTAGAGATATTGGTGTGCAAAAGAGCAGAAAAGTAAATAAATAAAAACATTATGGGGATGAGGTAGGTGAAAATGGGTGGGCTATTTACCAATAGACTATGTACAGCTGCAGCGATCGGTTAGCTGCTCAGATAGCTGATGTTTGAAGTTGGTGAGGGAGATAAAAGTCTCCAACTTCAGTGATTTTTGCAATTCGTTCCAGTCACAGGCAGCAGAGTACTGGAACGAAAGGCGGCCAAATGAGGTGTTGGCTTTAGGGATGATCAGTGAGATACACCTTCTGGAGCGCGTGCTACGGATGGGTGTTGCCATCGTGACCAGTGAACTGAGATAAGGCGGAGCTTTACCTAGCATGGACTTGTAGATGACCTGGAGCCAGTGGGTCTGGCGACGAATATGTAGCGAGGGCCAGCCGACTAGAGCATACAAGTCGCAGTGGTGGGTGGTATAAGGTGCTTTAGTGACAAAACGGATGGCACTGTGATAGACTGCATCCAGTTTGCTGAGTAGAGTGTTGGAAGCCATTTTGTAGATGACATCGCCGAAGTCGAGGATCGGTAGGATAGTCAGTTTTACTAGGGTAAGTTTGGCAGCGTGAGTGAAGGAGGCTTTGTTGCGGAATAGAAAGCCGACTATTGATTTGATTTTCGATTGGAGATGTTTGATATGAGTCTGGAAGGAGAGTTTGCAGTCTAGCCAGACACCTAGGTACTTATAGATGTCCACATATTCAAGGTCGGAACCATCCAGGGTGGTGATGCTGGTCGGGCATGCGGGTGCAGGCAGCGATCGGTTGAAAAGCATGCATTTGGTTTTACTAGCGTTTAAGAGCAGTTGGAGGCCACGGAAGGAGTGTTGTATGGCATTGAAGCTCGTTTGGAGGTTAGATAGCACAGTGTCCAATGTCGGGCCGAAAGTATATAGAATGGTGTCGTCTGCGTAGAGGTGGATCAGGGAATCGCCCGCAGCAAGAGCAACATCATTGATATATACAGAGAAAAGAGTCGGCCCGAGAATTGAACCCTGTGGCACCCCCATAGAGACTGCCAGAGGACCGGACAGCATGCCCTCCGATTTGACACACTGAACTCTGTCTGCAAAGTAATTGGTGAACCAGGCAAGGCAGTCATCCGAAAAACCGAGGCTACTGAGTCTGCCGATAAGAATATGGTGATTGACAGAGTCGAAAGCCTTGGCAAGGTCGATGAAGACGGCTGCACAGTACTGTCTTTTATCGATGGCGGTTATGATATCGTTTAGTACCTTGAGTGTGGCTGAGGTGCACCCGTGACCGGCTCGGAAACCAGATTGCACGGCGGGGAAGGTACGGTGGGATTCGAGATGGTCAGTGACCTGTTTGTTGACTTGGCTTTCGAAGACCTTAGATAGGCAGGGCAGGATGGATATAGGTCTGTAACAGTTTGGGTCCAGGGTGTCTCCCCCTTTGAAGAGGGGGATGACTGCGGCAGCTTTCCAGTCCTTGGGGATCTCAGACGATATGAAAGAGAGGTTGAACAGGCTGGTAATAGGGGTTGCAACAATGGCGGCGGATAGTTTCAGAAATAGATTCTGTCTCCTAGAGATGAACGTACTTTGGTGCAAAAAGTGCAAATCAATCCCAGAACAACAGCAAAGGACCTTGTGAAGATGCTGGAGGAAACAGGTACAAAAGTATCTATATCCATAGTCAAACGAGTCCTATATCGACATAACCTGAAATGCCGCTCAGCAAGGAAGAAGCCACTGCTCGAAAACCACTATAAAAAGCCAGACTACGGTTTGCAACTGCACATGGGGAGAAAGATTGTACTTTTTGTTATGTTTGGAGGAAAAAGTGGAAGGCTTGCAAGCCGAAGCACACCATTCCAACCGTGAAGCACGGGGGTGGCAGCATTATGTTGTGTGGGTGCTTTGCTGCAGGAGAGACTGGTGGACTTCACAATATAGATGGCATCGTGAGGAGGGGAAATTATGTGGATATATTGAAGCAACATCTCAAGACATCAGTCAGGAAGTTATATCAAACTGTTCTTCCAAATGGACAATGACCCCAAGCATACTTCCAAAGTTGTGGCAAAATGGCTTAAGGACAACAAAGTCAAGGTATTGGAGTGGCCATCACAAAGCCCTGACCTCAATCCTATAGAAAGTTTGTTGGCAGAACTGAAAAGACGTGTGCGAGAAAGGAGGCCTACAAACCTGACTAATTTACACCAGCTCTGTCAGGAGTAATGGGCCAAAATTCATCCAACTTATTGTGGGAAGCTTGTGGAAGACTACTCGAAACGTTTGACCCAAGTTACACAATTTAAAGACAATGCTACCAAATACTAATTGAGTGTTTGTAAACTTCTGACCCACTGGGATTGTGATGAAAGAAATAAAAGCTGAAATAAATCATTCTCTCTACTATTATTCTGACATTTCACATTATTAAAATAAAGTGGTGATCCTAATTGACCTAAGACAGGGAATTGTTACTAGGATTAAATGTCAAGAATTGTGAAAAACTGAGTTTAAATGTATTTGGCTAAGGTATATGTAAACTTCCGACTTCAACTGTATCTCATGTGCCACAGATCCAATAAGGGAACCAGATGTAATGATTAAGAAGAGGTTTCCAAACAGTGGCAGCAGCCAAAGTGACAGTATTCACCACACGCTGGAGAATATTGCATCTGCTGACGGTCTGCAATCTCAGTCCTTCGAGTCAGATCAGAATCAAACAGAGCTTTATAAGCATGACAGGTTTGGACAGGAAGTAGAGATGAAGCCTTTCAGGAACACAGAGCATGTAGGCTACTGCAAAATGTCATAATGCATAAAGTATTCCTCTACCTCAAACTTTGTGTTTTAATATATTTCCTTTCACGTGCATCTTTAAATTATTATTTTACTGAAAAATGTAAATATTATATTTCTTGTATATTTTCTTTTCAATTGGAAATCCAGAGCAGTAGGTTTCAGGTAGCTATGGGTGATGCACTATAATTACATATCTAACCTGAACCTCTACGGTTATACCCCGCTACATATTGCTTTTTAAAATCTTAAACTAGGAGAGCTTCATGTGTGACATTAAACCCTGTGTGTCTGAGTTAATTTTCCAACCAGTTTAATGATTTCAGGGAGAGCAGTTTCATTTGCTGTGGTAGCATTAGCAGTTGTGTGGAGGGGTCTATTGGAACCGGAGTGGGCAGACTTCCTTAAAACTTTAGAAGAGTTAGCTGTCATATGGAAAACAGGTCAACTGGATAAAGACTGAGATGTTGCAGTCTAATCAAAAGGAACAAACTGTAAAATTGTCCTGTTGGAATAAGAAAGTGTCTTTGTAATGTTTTTCTCTCCATAGCATACTTCCCCATAAGGTTTTGGTCTGACAACCTCCCTCTCTCTAACACAATCCTTTTTTCATTTCAGAAGTGAGGAGGCAGACGGTGAGACAGCGATGAGCCTGGTATTTAATCCCACTACACCTATCCATCGACGGAGAGACTGGTTCCACTGTCTCCTACCCACACAGTGTCCAGGCCTTACTGAGCTGATGATGAGTCCATCATACCCATCCCTACAGGACCACTTCTCCTGGGTTTCAAAAAGACATAAACCCATCATATCCTATTACAGCACTATGCATTTCCCTTCCCCTGCTACTCTTTCAGTTAACGAAGACTGCTGCAGTATATGAATACTGATGTGGAGTCGAATGAATTTCTATGCAATATGCTAGAGAGAAACTCCACTTGAACGCCATTGGATGTGACAGGCTCCCTGTGTATCGAGGTAGGAAGTTTGAGAGACCCAGGATCTCATTTCTAATAGGAAGTGAACAGCTTAAGAGATGACCCAGCTGAGGCTGCCATCGGTGTCTCCGTAGCTGTCTGCCTGCCAGAGATGGAGTGTAGCTGTGTAGTTCTCCATTTACTCCTCGACTCACTAATTAATGGTTGCCCGTGGAGTAACTTGTACCTGTCAGTGTCTACCGCTCTCATATATTCAATAACTTGGAGGAATTGAAATTGAATGCCAGCTAAGCTCGAACAAACTGCAAATGGTGCATGGGATACACCCTGGTTCTCTCAGTGACCTGACAGCAGCCTTATATGTAAGGTTTTTAATGAACATGGACTCTTCTCAGCTACTCTTAACTGCCAAGGTGGAATGTTTTATGAATTCAAGATGGAGGCTGGAAGGGTGGGTGGGTGATGGTATAGGTTCTGTTACAGTATACAGGTACTCGAGTCCTTGTGCCAAGTCCTTGTGCCAAATGTCCATGTGCGTATCAATGCCAAAGCTGTCCATAAAACAACCCAGTGCCGATTCGCATTAAAGAGACATGGTGAAAATGTTCCCGAGCGGTCACTGGTAATTATTGCGTCCATTCCCAGGGTCACTGCATGTGTGTTCATGGAGAACAAGGTCCACTCTATTACACATATCTCCTTACCCATGGGATTAGCCACACTGCTCACAATTCATACCTCCACTGTTCCATTCGAGCTGATTTATCTCAGACTACACTCCTCTACATAATGAGGAAAACAAGAATAATGGTGAAAAGTAATACAAATCTTTCATTTACATGCAGATCTAGCCAGACGTGTTAAATTTCCAGTTATGCTCTCACGTTCTTAGGGATTTGCAGATGCTTAGTCATCCCAAACATCTTAGTTGTATTGAATAATGAATTTCCTCCAGGAGTATTTGTTACTGTCGTGTGTGAAATAAGTGGCTGCGGTTGGGTTGGTGTAAAAGACAGGCTGGCTTTCTCTGAGAAGCCACCCCACCTCAACCCACACCCCAAGCCCATCACTATTCCCTCTAAGCTGGATGAAGCTGTTGATCAAACCCAAGGCTGTGCTTCCAAATCCACATCTCTCTCTCGCTCTCTGTACAGTAGCCCTTGACCTTGCCATGTGTCCTCATGGCCCAGACACCCGCTTGAAATTAAATTACAGATTAGTGGCTTCGGCCCCTAGGAAGGGTTTATTTGGTTGCCCCCTCTCCGTGTCACTCTCATTCTGGGAGTGACACGCAGGGAGGAAATGTCATGGGATTTAAGAAAGAAAATGCCAGCCTTGAAACAGTTTCTACTTCAAAGTCTATACTATGATGCCTGGCCTCCCTAAATTCAGGATGTCTGCAAGGAGTTCTAAATCTTACAGGTGAGGAATAGGGGGCAGATGGCATGTGGGGATTACTAGAATGAGTAACGAACAGGGGAAACTGAAACCAAATTCTTACATTTTTTAAAAATATGTCATACAAACGTCTTCAGACTTCAATGTCTCTGTAAGTTTTCTCCCATCAATTCCATCAAGCTGAGATGGAGCATGAACTCTTCACCAGACTTAAATGACTGGTCCTGTCACTGACTGCTTCTTAAGACACTGTTGCTGCACCTTCAGTTTGAAATCATCATTCTAGCGAGACAAGTGGACCAAACGCCGAGCCCTCATTCATTTGGAAGACTGTCACGCATAGCACAATGCTGTAATTTCAAATCATTTTCACTTCCACTCTGTAGGTTCTGTGATTTTTGGCAATCAGAATGGCTTGTTAGCCCTATAAACGATCCACTTCCCTTCATATTGATGCAGATTCCCAGTCCTCAAGTATATAACTCATCATGTCAGATTAGGGCCTCTTTTCATTGGGAAGTAGGTTTCTTTGAATGTGCCAACAGAGAAGCTACCCCACAGGGCAAAAACTGGTTGAACCAATGCTGTTTCAAGCAAAATAATCAAAGTGATGACATTGTATCAACGTGGACAACTAATTATTTTAGCAAAGAGTCCTCCCATAACCCAATTTTTAACAGAAATAGAATGACATTATGATTTTTTTGTTGTTGATTTCACATTGAATTCACATTAGCTAAACAACTCAACCAAATGTAAATCAATGCTAGACGTTGAACTGATGTCTGTGCCCAGAGGGTCCTGTACTGTAGAGACACTTTCAAATCAAGATATATTTGCGTCAAATGCTATTCTAGAGTCCGGAGTCTGTAGCCAGATTGTTTGTTCTATTGTGTTGTTTGGAATAAGTGGAAAGTTAACCTGAATATCACAGTTTGTTGAGCAATGGAGAAAAACTCACAGCAGACATTTGAAACGGTCTCTTCTCGCCAGGGGGGTTGAGTTGTGTATTTAGTATGGAGAAAGAAAGCAATCAATAAAACAGCCGTTGGTAACCAAGGGACGAGAGAAGTGTCTTTGAAACTTTAGCACATGGTGCTTAAAAAGTGCAATATACTCAATAATAGATGAAGAACTACTGGTAGCAGCCATGCTCCAGGGTGTTATACCCACCGCTAGACAGAGAAAAACACACCATTCAACTATTTGTGAAGATTCATTTCCAAAAGCCAATGTTGACTATCCAGTCATAGTTTAATCCTGTGTTTTTGGACAGACTTAATAGTTCTGATTTAATTTGATTTGATAGTTTTGATTATCTGGGTAATTATTTATGACAGAGAGGTACATTTATTAAAAAGTGTAATAGGACTTGAAAAGGAGAAACATTACACATCAACATCCCTTGGACCTCTACATCTTTTAGGAAATAAGTCAGCATGGAGAAAACTGTCAGGATTGTCAAGACATTGACAGCTCTGAGGAACAGATGGGCAAAATACCAAATCGAAAACGCTGCTCATCAATCAAAACATGAAAACAAGGTTTGAAAGCATGTTTATGTTGCAACGCTTCCCCCTGAATTGTACTGTCACAGTAGATCAATGTTGTTGTCATTTGAAAGGTGATCAGGTCACACAAGGGATAGATTGGTACTCCACCGTTTACCGAACGCTCACATTGAAGAGAGGCTGTTATTGTTTTCATTTTCAAAAGGGAAAGTTTGTTCTTTCTTAGTGTTTTACCTCCGGACCAGGATATCTTGAAGGACAAAACCGTTTCAATAGAGGCTCAGATAAAAATTCCTCAAGAGTATGTAATCATGCTGGGAAGGAAAAAAAGTTTGAAAGCACCTGTGAATCGCTAACACTACTCTGTTCCCCTCTGAATGGTAAGCAGGCTTACTGGATGTGTGCTGTTGACACTAGGCTTTACAGAAGACAGATGACAGAGCCTCATTTTTAGAGGACAGGGATGGAAGGATGAAGCACCACAGAGATGACAATTGTTAAATGCAGCAAAACTGCCATTATTTAATTTTATTTGGCATTTTGATCTGAGAGTATTGTGAAATGAGGCATTTGTTCTCTGACAAAGACGTGGAATCGTAATAATGTCCCGATTTGTTGTGGCATTCATGTTCCAAAGGCGTTGTCTCTGTAAAGACAGCCATTCTAAGAGGGAGATAAGTGACAGATTTCAGCTGTCAGGGGTTTTACATGCTCAGCAAAAACTATGCCAATGAACACGTTATACTGTTTCCAGTTGGCCACTAAATATCGGTTCATATGAAATGTGTCTCACTTGTTCTGAATCTGTACTCATGCATACGTGTTTTTTTCTACATTTAAAAACCCTCATATATATTTGAACTTCAAACAATTGCATCAGCTAATTTGTAAAATAGGCCCATGTTCCATTGAGCATGTTTGGCTTCTAATGAAATAAGTGCGTATTCATGTATCAACATAAATGTTTGTAGCTATGTTACATTAGGGGCACGACCAGGGGCGCAAGGTCATATTTATAAAGGCCGGCATACGCCAACTTTGACTCCTTATCAATGCACATTGCATGTCATGGATAAGGTAAGCATAGGGAATGCAGAGTTGTCAATCATAGGATGATTTGCTTGTCTTTATTTCCCTTTGATGTATGTTTATTTTATTTTTTATAAATGGATCAAAGCTTTTCCTAGATGTTTTACTGTTAATGTCATATCATAATTGAGGCAAGCATGCAATTTCATCCAGCATCAAAATAATGTATTACTGTCACTCGTCTCTAGCTACCAAGCTGTACACCCATGGGAAATCCTTTTAAGTGTATGCTTTTATGTCATGTGTTTTTACTGTCCCTCTCAATCCCAGTAAATGTAAAGATCAAAAGCTTTTGTTTTATTTGATGCCTTTGTTTTCTTGTCACTATGTCCAACAACAACTTCATCAGTTTCACAATGCCAGAACCATACCAGACATTCTGTGACTGTTTCTAGGTCTTTATGTAAGATATTAAAGGATTGTTGATCCTGATAAAACTGGGTTATTCACACCACACAGAGATAGAGAAGCAGTAAGTATTGAAGGCCATAAGTAGACCACTGAACACCTCCCATCCCTAGGGTGCAGCAGCAACCAGGGCAGGTGCTGAGAGAGCCAGGACGTGATGATTGTTAATGTGTTGGGGATTGGCAAATCCCTGAAACCCAGACCCTAGGCAACAGCAATAACTAGGGTCTGGGATTAATGACAGACTCTTGGTTAATTTTGAAAAAATTGTTCCGGGGAAGGTCCTCTTCAGACAGACAACTCCCCCAACAAATCACGAGGCAGATATGCCAGAACATCGCAATTCGCAACCAACGTTCGCAGGCAAGTTCTTTGCAGTTGTTTTAGTAAAGGTAGATGATGCAAATTAGCCATTTGCAGAATGCACTCATTAAAAATAACCTCTGTGATCTCCATCTTGCTAGCTGCTATTTTGTGTCCAGGTGATGTGAGCAACAAGCGGATAAATCAGTGACGTAGGCAGTGGCATGTAAACCAGAAGATTGGTACATTGTGGGAGGCACATCTGTCTAGAGAGAGACTAGGGATTGGCAGGTGATGGCAGAGGGAGAGGTGGATTGAGGAGCCTTCTGTCCCTCACTTGTTTGATACCTTTTTGTTATGGAATTCCTTTTAGTTTTTTGTATATATTAATATTATTTTGGTCACCATCTAGGAACATTACAACCTGCTAGGGCTGGCGGACTAGAGAGGACAGAGCTCACCCTTGATCCTGGTAAGTAAGCTGTCTTCTTAGGAACATGCCAGCTCTTGAGAACCCAAGGCCATATAGCCATAGGGTTCTCAGTTTAACAGTTTTACAGCTGTCCCGACTCTACTTTCAAGTCACTGCGTTGCACTGCCTGAGCTAATACAAACTTGGGAGGGAACAAAACAAGCCTGTGGCTTGAACCCGTTACACACAAAAAACATCAGTGGAAATATGTGGTAAAACAGTAAGTGTATCTTTTGTATTTGGAAAGTTATTTTGGGATGATAATTAGGTTAAGTTGAGTGTTCAAGGTTTCCAAAAACATATCACAATCAAGGATAAATTGTTTATAGATATTTCACACTTGAATAATTCCGTCAGGTATTCAAAAAGGACGTAGAATGACTCCAATGTTGTAGCGTTTGGAGTCATGATAAGGGCTAGGCCCGTGCATACAGTACAACACACTATGCTTACTTCCATGATAAATAGTCATTCAGACAGGTTATGGAACAGCTAGACAGGCCTAAAACCCAAGTAGACTTATTTGTAGGCTGGCGAGTTGTTTTCCTAACACAATGTATGGCCAGGACATTTTGATCAATTGCAACGACTACTTTTCTCCATATCTCCAGAAATGCTCCGCTGGTTTTAGATCAGGATGTATTGCATTATTCTCAGTGATGCTGTGACTCCACTGAAGATCTTAGTAACACAAATAAATTGGTCATCTTCAGCTGAGTACTCCCTACTCAGACAGGAGCCATCTGTTCACCCAGCACCTCTAAACTGGTACAGTAGTCACCAGTAAACTTCAACTCACTGGTCCTCCCTATTTGAACAATGAACAATCATATTGTTCCTATTTCCACTTGCTTTTAGTTTGTAAATGTTCTGTTTTGTTATTGTTGTGTTGTTGAATCTGAATTTGTAATTAATAGTAATTAGTATCAACTATTTTACCTTCATCACGATCACATCAAACCAGGCAAGATAAAGGATTCCAAGCCTTTTCCCCAAACAGCGTTTCTGCATTTTCGTTGAAGTGAATCTCAAGACCAATATTGGTGGGGGGAGAAAATGAGAAAGAAAAGTAACAACTGCAGCACAGCAGGCCTTATTTTAGAAAGTGAAGCGTGTGCTATTGCCAGGCTCATTCAGTAGTGCTGGGCTAGTCTGGCCCTAATTAAAGTGTTCCGCTCTACAGTGCCAGCTAGCTAGCTAGCTCAACACTGGTCCTGAGCATGCAGAAGCTGTCTTCTTCTTTCCCTCCATCACATCTACTGTAATTACTTTTGTTTCCAGTGGAGGAAACGGCAGCAGTCTGATTAGAAGTTATTGAGGAGATATCTCATAGCTAATTCAGCGATGGTGCTCCCTCGCCCTTTCTTCTGGATGCAGATGAATTATTTCCTGTATGAAATGTTTGTTGGGACAGCATAGAGACGCTTGTGGAAAATGACACTGACAAATTGCCACAGGGCTGTCAAACCTCAGAACCATTTGCCTCTAGTGCCATCCCACATCTTGCCCATTTGTTTTCAGTGTTGTTGTTTTTTCCAAGAGCGATGATAGCTTTTCTATCTTGCACTGAGGTGGAAAAAAGAAGTTCTCAGAAAATGCTAAATAGCTATATTTTGTTACGCTACAGCCTTATTCTAAAATGGATTAAATAAAACATTTTCCTCAGCAATCTACACGCAATACCCCATAATGACAAAGCGAAAACAGTTTTTTTCAAATTCATAAAAAAACAAAAACGGAAATACCTTATTTACATAAGAAATCAGACCCTTTGCTATTGAGCTCAGGTGCATGCTGTTTCCATTGATCATCCTTGAGATGTTTTTCAAACTTGATTGGAGTCCACCTGTGGTAATTTCATTTGATTGAACATGATTTGGAAATGCACACACCTGTCTATATAAGGTTCCACAGTTGACAGTGCATATCAGAGCAAAAACCGAGCCATGAGGTTGAAGGAATTGTCCGTAGAGTTCCGAGACAGGTTTATGTCGAGGCACAGATCTGGGGAAGGGTACCAAAACATTTCTGCAGCATTGACGGTCCTCAAGAAAACAGTGGCCTCCATCATTCTTAAACAAGACTCTTCCTAGAGCTGGCCGCCTGGCCAAACTGAGTAATCGGGGGAGAAGGGCCTTGGTCAGGGACGTGACCAAGAACCAGATGGTCACTCTGAGAGTGCTCCAGAGTTCCAATGTGGAGATGGGAGAACCTTCCAGAAGGACAACCATCTCTGCAGCACTCCACCAATCAGGCCTTTTAAGGTAGAGTGACCCGACGGAAGCCATTCCTCAGTAAAAGGCACATGACAGTCTGCTTGGAGTTTGCCAAAAGGCACTTAAAGACTCTCAGACCATGAAAAACAAGATTCTCTGGTCTGGTGAAACCAATAATGAACTCTTAGGGCTCCCGAGTGGCGCAGCGGTCTAAGGAACTGCATCTCAGTGCAAGAGGCATCACTACAGTCCCTGGTTCGAATCCAGGCTGTATCACATTCAGTCGTGATTGGGAGTCCCATAGGGCGGCGCACAATTGGCCCAGCATCATCCGGGCTTGATGGGGGTAGTTTGTCATTGTAAATAACAATTTGTTCTTAACTGACTTGCCTAGTTAAATAAAATAAATTAATGTCAAGCGTCACGTCTGGAGGAAACCTGGCACCCTCTTCAGTGAAGCATGGTAATGGCAGCATCATGCTGTGGGGATGTTTTTCAGCAGCAAGGACTGGGAGAATAGTCAAGGGAAAGATGAACGGAGCAAAGTACAGAGAGATCCTTGATGAAAACCTGCTCCAGAGCACTCAGGACCTCAGACTGGGGCAAAGGTTCACCTTCCAACAGGACAACAACCCTAAACACACAGCCAAGACAATGCAGGAGTGGCTTCAGGACAAGTCTCTGAATGTCCTTGAGTGGCCCAGCCAGAGCCTGCACATGAACCCGATCGAACATCTCTGGAGAGACCTGAAAATAGCTGTGCAGCAACGCTCTCCATCCAACCTGACAGAGCTTGAGAGGATCTGCAGAGAAAAATGGGAGAAACTCCCCAAATACAGGTGTGCCAAACTTGCAGCATCATACCCAAGAAGACTCGAGGCTGTAATCACTGCCAAAAGTGCTTCAACAAAGTTCTGAGGAAAGCATCTGAATACTTATGTAAATGTAATATTTCCATTTTTTTGTTTTAATACATTTGCAAAAAATTCTAAAAACATGTTTTTGCTTTGTCATTTTGGGGTATTGTGTGTAGATTGATGAAGGGGGGGAAAACGATGTAATACATTTTAGAATAAGGCTGTAACGTAACAAAATGTGGAAAAAAAGTCAAGGGGGCTGAATACTTTCCCGAATGCACTGCATATATATAATTGAAAGGGGAAATGTAGACTGTTCATATTTTATAGTTAATCTACCTTTTTTTGTGGTCGACCTATACTTCTCTGCCATACAGAGGGGATATTTCCCCACAGGATACAGAGCAAACCCCTACTGATATGCTGTAAAGGTCAAACCTGCTCTGTGTGACTTCATTGTTTTCATATATGATACATCACCTACTGTACAGTGAGCTCTCTGCTCTGTGGTATTAAAGTTAATGTGGCAACGTAGTTCAATATCCCACTTGGATGTAGTTCTTGGTCATATCTGAACCGGGCCATGATTAATGGTTCATTGTTTTATCATGCTTCACCAACCGTCTAAGAATTGGAATAGAACTATCTTGAACGCTGCTGAAATAGGGGGTCTCTGAGTCGATCCAAGGTTATCTTTTGTCTGCAAAAAAATTACCTCATGAAGATTGGGGGTTAATTTGTTTTCTGACATGGGAATTGTCTGCCAAATATGCATATATCAATCTAAATGTCTCTATCCTCCGGAGGTTGTGTATTTGTCATCGCCACTTTTCAAGTCTAGTTTCCCTGGTGCCATTTCAATAAATGAATCAGATAGTTCTCCTCTAATTGTACAGTTATTATTTAACCTTAAAATAGTATCAGTATAGTGTCAACATCAGGTCTTATGATTTGATAGAGGTGGTTTTAAAGGGGAACTGCTAATAAGGAATGAAATTAAATGTTGTTGTCTATGTTGTCTGCAGCAATTAGTCAGTTCAGGTGGGTTCATTCAATGATTAGTTTATAAGATTGGCCTTTAACCGTGATTTAGATATGACTTTTTAATCAATCTGCAACAGTATGTACAGGTGGCTATTCAAGTGCTTGACTTGGGCAGGAGCTCACCGGAGCTGAATACCGGCACCTCAAATGTTCTACTGCTTGAGCTTCTGTTCCTTTCATAGAATATTATCTCAAAAGTATTGTGGTGCTCCTGCACCTAAATACAGACAGTACCGGCACCCAAAATGAGTACCGGAACCCAATGGTGATTTTAGCATGTCAATCTTGGTGGGGCAAACTCCAACACATTTTTTTTATAGATGCATGCCAGCAAAGCCACTACACAACACAACACTAAACAATACATTAATTGCACTATAACGGCGACAAGTGGTGCCCAAAAACTGTTAGGAAATACATACAACTGTCCCAACAGCAGAGCTTTCTTTCCAGCACCATGGAGTGAATCTGTACCACCGCTACACCTGGCTATCAGCAGAGCCTTGTCTGGCAGAGAAACAGTTCATTCAGCCTCGTTTACTGCCTTTAAAAAAAACATAGCTGATATGGCTGACTTGCTTAAACAAATGTGGTTTTACTGACCATTGAGATGTAGACACTATGGCATAAGGGAATGATGAGCGGTTAAGAGGCGTTCCTTAATCTCAATTAAGAGATTAATGAGCGAGCTACAGTAAGATGGACGTAGTCAGTATAACTATGTGTTCAGCACTTTTGAAATGTACAGCGACAGAATGCAGAACATGGGCTGCTCTTACATTATTCTCCCTGTACACAAGTCAGAATAAATAAAGGGGGCATATAAAAGCAGACAATGAAACGTCTAACAATATTAGATGATGACATTTCTCAAAAACAGGTTATAGGCTACATGTGCAGCACCACCAAGTCAGAACAGTAACATCAGGTGAAATTAAAAGGTGAAAATAGCCCAAATGATCAGGGTGAGGTACATGGGCTACTAACAGCTTACTACACAACAAACACTTAGTATTACTTTCTTAGCTACAGTATACATATCTCCCTGGCATTTTACATCATTTATGCAGCAGCATACAATACATTTTTGGACTTACCTTGGCTTGTGATGTGCTCACTTAAACATGAAGGTGGCACGGCGGTCTTTTGTGGGCAAATTTTGTCATCAAACTTTGTCATCAAAGGCATTCTCTGGATTTATGGTGGGAACTCGGGGGGGAAAAACACACAGGCACTCCATTGAATAGCAGGATTGCTTGGTTGCTTTGCAATGCTTGCAGTTAGACACGGATTCTTTCCAAACAAATCATTGCTGAACTTGTGAATCTTTATGTCCAATGGCCGATGAGCACTGTTTTATCTTTAATTTCTCTTCATTATTTCTCTTCATATGACAAGGATTAAAAATGGTTTGCCAGTAGATTGTCGACTTGATTCATGATGATGACTGCTAGCTAAGACTTTGAAAGTAAGATGTTGACGTGATCAGTCCAATCAAAGCTACTGTACATATAACGTGATTTGGAGTCATTTTATCTGTGGCCGATGACCTTGAGCCTTCTGGTAATATAACTCTATTGCAGGACAGAAAGGGCTGACATTTTGGATGTCTACCCTTACTAAGGACTTAAACTTGGCTATGATGTAGTGTCCCCATGAGTGACATAGCACTGAGCCAGTCACAGCATAATGCTCCTATTTTTTTGCTGGCTCGCCCCACCACCACAGAAAGCACTGAGCTAGGCTGAATCACCTGCATTTTGGAGCTGCCTTACTCAAGAAAACAAAAAAGAGACCATGTGTTGATGCAGCTTTATTAATTCTATTATGTTATTATTTTTTACATTGTTTGCAAACTGATCTGTGACACGTATTAATACCGAAATAACATGCACAACAGGCAAGCCCCCACCCAAAAAAAAAAATGTGGGGCTCAAAACAGTTGGGGCTCTGCCCCCCATGCCCTGAATGACGGGTTGCCACTGCCGGAACCTATTTCAGTCCAAGCCAAGCACTGGACTATTCTAAGGAAAAAAGTTAGCTGTAAAAAAAAAATGTCTTCACTGACATTTTCAACAAGTCCCTGATTGAGTCTGTAATACCAACATGCTTCAAGCAGACCACCATAGTCCCTGTGCCCAAGAACACAAAGGCAACCTGCCTAAATGACTACAGACCATAGCACTCACGTCCGTAGCCATGAAGTGCTTTGAAAGGCTGGTAATGGCTCACATCAACACCATTATTCCAGAAACCCTAGACCCACTCCAATTTGCATACCGCCCAAACAGATCCACAGATGATGCAATCTCTATTGCACTCCGCACTGCCCTTTTCCACAAAATGAACCCCTATGTGAGAATGCTGTTCATTGACTACAGCTCAGCGTTCAACACCATAGTACCCTCAAAGCTCATCACCAAGCTAAGGATCCTGGGACTAAACACCTCCCTCTGCAACTGGATCCTGGACTTCCTGACAGGCCGCCCCCAGGTGGTGAGGGTAGGTAGGAACACATCTGCCACGCTGATCCTCAACACTGGAGCTCCCCAGGGTTGCGTGCTCAGTCCCCTCCTGTACTCCCTGTTCACCCACGACTGCATGGCCAGGCACGACTCCAACACCATCATTAAGTGGTGACGACAAAGTGACGACAAAGTTTGCCTGATCACCGACAACGACGAGACAGCCTATAGGGAGGAGGTCAGAGACCTCCTGTCCCCATCAACAACAAACTAGATTGGTCCAAACACACCAAGACAGTCGTGAAGAGGGCACGACAAAGCCTATTCCCCCTCAGGAAACTAAAAAGATTTGGCATGGGTCCTGAGATCCTCAAAAGGTTCTACAGCGGCAACATCGAGAACCGGTTACATCACTGCCTGGTACGATAATTTTTCGGCCTCCGACCGCTAGGTACTTCAGAGGGTAGTGCGTACGGCCCAGTACATCACTGGGGCTAAGCAGCCTGCCATCCAGGACCTCTACACCAGGCGGTGTCAGAGGAAAGCCCTAAAAAGACCCCAGCCACCCCAGTCATAGACTGTTCTTTCTACTACCGCATGGCAAGCGGTACCGGAGTGCCAAGTCTAGGACAAAAAGGCTTCTGAACAGTTTTTACCCCAAAGCCATAAGACTCCTGAACAGGTAACCAAATGGTTACCCAGACTATTTGCATTGTGTCCCCCCCCCCAACCCCTCTTTTACACTGCTGCTACTCTCTGTTTATCTTATATGCATAGCCACTTTAGCTATACATTCATGTACATACTACCTAAATTGGGTCAACCAACCAGTGCTCCTGCACATTGGCTAACCGGGCTATCTACATTGTGTCCCACACACCACCCGCCAACCCCTCTTTTTATGCTTCTGCTACTCTCTGTTCATCAAATATGCATAATTACTTTAATGATACCTACATGTACATACTACCTCAATAAGCCTGACTAACAGGTGTCTGTATAAAGCCTTGCTACTCTTTTTTCAAATGTCTTTTTACTGTTGTTTTATTTCTTTACTTACCTACACACACACACACACACACACACATACCTATTTTTTCCCGCACCATTGGTTAGAGCCTGTAAGTAAGCATTTCACTGTAAGGTTTACACCTGTTGAATTTGGCGCACGTGACAAATAAACTTTTTATTTGATTTGATTTAGTTACTGTATTTCCAAAGTTTTAACATTTTAGGATTTTAAGTTTAAATAACTTCCTGAATTGACTGCCTTCAATTTGAATTTACCCCAAACCTGATACACATTCTAATTAGGGGTATAGAAAGATGGACCAAACAGGGAATTAGGATGTGCCTGATCTTAATGCAATTGAATCAATTACCTAATTATTTATGTTGTTCTCGGGGCTGCAATGCTAAGGCTGTAAAATGCATGACAGCCTTGAATAAAAACAGAGCTCGTGAAGATGTAATACAGAAATGTGCTAGGCCTATCTGTCTGATTTGTAAGGAACACACAAATGACTGTGCATGTAATGAACAGACAATTCACCTCGTCCTGTATTCATTCAATACTGTCTCTTTATGGCTGTTGGCTGCTCCATTAATTCATTATTCAGTGTTTGTTTGTGTGCAAATAATACACCTCAAAAGAGTTGCTATGTATGAACTTGTTGTTTGTGCAAATCCCCCTCCCACTCCCAGTCTCTTTAGTTTGCCACGGTGGAAGATTAATTATCTTCCTATAATGGCTCCCAATATTGGATAGTGGTAATTAAAAGATAATGATTGGTCCCTTTGAGTGTTACAAATAAAGATGCACAAACTCATTTGTGATATTCAGGTTGTTAAATAAAAGATTAGGCTTCGGTGTGTGTGCAGGAGGCTAAGGAAGTAGGGGGAGGGGGGGGGAGGACTTTTATGCAGATGCACAGACAGGCCACTGTATTTTTCCTTTCCAAAAAACCCAGTTTCCTTTCCCTGTGGAACATCGATGCCCACAGCTTTGTTTATCAGATAAACATTAGATTATCAAAATGGGTAGAGTAATGAATAAACACATTCCTCCACATCACCCTTCTTTCTTATCTCCTCTGCCATAGGGGGAAAACAAAATAAAGATAGAAAACGTCAGGTCATTTCATCTCGGGTCTCATCTCAGTTTTGTTTTCATTCTGTATTTTTTTTTCTGTAGCTGTGACAGCTGTGGTGAATAGTTCAGTCCTCCTCACAGGGGAACGGGTGCAACTCCTGACCTCTTCTGCATGTCTCAAAATATTGACCTGCTGCCAATTGCATGAAATTTGCGACAGAGAAAAGCATGGACGCTATGTGGAGCGGCTGCCTTGGTGTGATAGGTGTTTAAAAGGGGCCAGCACGGTGTCATATGGTGTTTTCACCATGGAGAAATGAACCATGAATGGATAATCGTCTCAACCATATGAGCTAACCTAACGCCAAGCTCAATACAGGTCATGACAGCATTACTGTCCTCTTCAAGCAACGTCTTCAAGCTACTTAATATGCATCGGTATCATCTGTCTAAGTGGCAGTGCAACTCAACAACCCCACATACTGTAGCAATATGGTTGTAGCACCTTCATATAGTGCGGTAGCTAAAGAGGCTGCAGGGTTCTATAAGAGTTGTGGGAGAGGGCTATCTCAGTATCCATTCCAAGTCGAGAAACAATCTGTTGGGAGTTTGGGAGTGTTCCAGAATTCAGTGAGCTCCCCCATCATGCCGTTCTGCTCTCTCTTTCAGGGCGGGACCCTCCGTCTGCTCCTTACACTGTTCCAATGCAGATAAACCTCTCAGAACAACAACAACAACCTAAAGAATGCAGCCTGTATTCTAAGCATTTTTGTTGCTTTTTCTCTCTGCCACTTTGTCACTTTTATGAAGGTTAGGACAATAAACTCAATTGTGGATTTGCAATTTACTTTTCTCTCTACCTTTGTGGATTGTAGATGGATTATTCTCTGCAATCAATCCTCTATTGTCCGTCTTTTTTGGATTTTCTACTAATGATGGTGGGGTGATAAATATAGAGGCAAGGCCCATTTACTTCTTGCCCATGTCATCCCAGATAAGAGTGATGGATGACTTGACGACATTACAAACTCAGAGGCTGCAGCATAACAATGACAGAGGAACAAATCACCTTGAGGGGATTTTTACATTGTGTATCTATGTGAGGGAAAAAAAACGTAATTCTCCTAATTGACATTGTCCTCACTTAACAGCCATCACTTCTCATCTTGCTTTACATACAGTAAGCAGTCTTGGATCTTTGTTAGCATTCTGAGCATTTTGTTGCTATCAATTTTCCCTTGTCGTCCACAAGGAATGTCTGTGGGAAGTTTTAGATTGTTATCACGCATTCAGAGTAGGCATGTTAAAGTCATTTGTGGTTTGTCCTCCAGTGTCAGAACGTCTCATTTTGTCCTAGCTGGTTTACAGAGGGTCTTGTTTTATGCCATGTTTGACACAAATTTTAGGGGTGAAAAATGATTTTGAGTGAATGTGAATGGAATGAGATAACATGTCCCCCGGTCATTTTTAGGATGTCTAACATAGTCTGCTCCTTAATATGAGATGTGGCACTTAGTTAGACATTGGGGAGGGGGGGGGGGGGGGGGGGGGGTCAGTATGGCGTAGCTACAAAACACAGGACTAGTGACCTATGGGATCTGTGTAATTGCGTGCTGATCCCTGAGTCATCACTGATCCCTCTCCGCCAACCATGATGATGTCGCAGCATTACACTCTATCTACTAACAGCTGGCCAAATGATGCCATAGTGACGAGGGCAGGCAGGCCATGTGACCAACGGCATCCTGGGTAATGACATTCTGGGAGTTGGAGGCGGGGGAGGTCACGCCTGCTTGTTCCCAATGGAGTAGATTCATCATCACAGGAAGCAGGAATGAGCCCTAGTGGGAGAGAGATATACTGTATGAAGGAATCTGTTGCCAGCAGCTAGACATCTAATTAAGGCATGGCACATCATGCATCCATATGACCGGCAACATGTAACATGACAAGTTAGTTCGCCACCAATTGCAATCACATCTCATCAGGGGAGAGCCATGAGGCAGAGAACTATTCCGCTCTGTCTCATCTCTCCTTTGGTCAGACCTCACTTGACAGACACTACAGTGGAGGAGATACTTCAGAGCACAGGTGACAGTTCTGTGTTCTTGATTTTGAAATATGTACCGTAGATGAAGGAGATAATGTGAGGGATTTTTTATTTTTCTTCAGAGGAATTCATTGATGTTTCAAAAGAACTGCAAAGTCACGATTTGGAGCCGTTTATAATGCTGAATGTTGAAAATGTACTGTGTTGTTTTTAGTCCTTCAACATATTTACAATTCTAGATATTATTTTGAAGGGTGCCATTTCAAATAAATAAGCTAGCTACATTTTACATTAGTAACAACAACAAAAAATGTTTTAAAGATTTTTTAAATGACAGGCCAAACAAATAGATTATGTTCTATCTTCAGTATGTTGTTGTATTTCATTTAATGTGATAAATGGGGGATTTATAGGGTAAAGGAAGGGAAAGGTGTACATTGGAAACATTATATAATACCATTTACCCTAACCTGAATAAATAATAAATCCTTATTAATGTGGAAGAGTGTTATGGTACTTCTACTTTCAAGTCACAGTGCTGTGTGTTCTGTAAATATTGTGTGTGAGGTTCTGTATGAAGTGTGTAGATGCAAGTCATTTCAGATAGTGGCTCTCAAGTGATTTCACAAATGCCTTTTGGTTTTCACAACTTGCACAATAACAGAAGAGATTCCAAATACCATATTTGCCAGATAAACATATTTAGGGAGGTAATTATAAATATATTTCCAGAGTAAATCCTAGCAGTGCCATGGCTAGAGAAGATGGAGTGTGTTTAATTGTACAGCTTCTGGTGATGGACGGAGTGCAGAAGCACATGGCAGGAGGCGTTAGACCCAATGGGCCATGTTAATTAACAGGAACCTTAATGACACTGGGTGAAATGATTCCCCACTGACTCATACAGGATAAATATTTAATCATTCATTACAATAAAATGATGGGAAAGCAAAATGCCAACCACAAACGGTCTTTAACCAGCCCAACTTCATCCTCTTTGTTGTTTCGTAATTAGAACAGGCACTGACAGTTGCAAACAATGTTCACATGTTGCCTGTGTGCCTACATTTGGCCCAAAAATGAAGGGGAAAAGATTGGCATTAAGTTACCGTATTGTGTACATGTTAATGTGTGACTGTTTCTCACTTTGAATCCAACTTAAATATGTATTATGGAAAAATAACAAGGAGACAATGAGAACGTGAGTATCTGTTGCACCAATCCAGTATCGCCTTGTTTCTATTGGAGCTGTACTCAGATGGGCTCGAGTGAAAATGGTTGCCGATCTGACAAAGAGGAGTCGAGTGCTCCTATGTAAACACATTAGTCAAGTTGTTTTGAACCCTTTCCCCCCCCTTCTCCACAACACTTGCTTTACACTGTTCAGAAATCCCAGTTCAATTTCCTTCCTCATTGCTTCTACCCACACAGACACCATAGGGAGCGATGATCAATACCCTGCACTCCGCCATCATTATCGAGACTTATATCCCCTTAAGCTCAGGGCCCATTATATCAGAGGGCCACGCTCTCCCCGCACAGTGTCTCACAAAGACTCCAGAGTCACATTTGGGCCTGATTTACACCCCTTAATGGCAGCCCACCCGTAATTAGCTGACGGTGCGAAAGCCGCATGCAGGGGCCAGCTGGAAAGGGTGTCCATCTATATCTCCGGCCCAGGAACAAGAAACAGACGTTCCCCCGCTCAATGCCAGTCTCACTCACCCATCAATATCAGGCAGTGCTCACATTGCAAACAGTGTTTACAGTGGCGCTCATACAGGGGATGCCAACGGAAACAATGAATTCAGCTGACATGCTTCCTTTGCATCACTTTAAGGTATGCATGCAATGGCCATGTCCTGGTGCTTGGCTCGTACTATAGATTCTTCTTCAAATGTTTGGCACCTGTCAATAAACGGATCTCTGCTGCAGATACTGAAGTGTCGGGGTGTTTTATGTGCTCTCTCTGAGTGGACTTGGCTGAGGGTTTCTCCCTCTCTTTGTTTTGGTCACAATCCATTGGTTCCAACTTGGGAGCCCTCTTCTATCATTAGAAAATATAATTTGGTGAGTTTAATGGAGTGACTTAGACTAACAAGTTGTTGCAACAAGAGTACCCTGAAGTGACTGGAGATGTATTAGCATTGTGGTGTCGGCTGCTCATTAGCTTCTTGCAGAGTTATTGCAGCATGGCACATAAGAAACCTGCATAATATCTGTGGTGCGGCAGTTAAAGTGAGACGGTTGATAAATTGCATAATAACCAGAATAGCCATATGTCACACTAAGCCACTGGCAAAAGGAAAGGGAATTGTTGAATATTCTCAGTTCCCTCCAAGATATGAATAGAATCCTTGAAGCTCAATTTGTCTAGTTATAAGACTAGAATTATGCATTGTCAAAAGAAAAGTGTAAGGTGCCCTCATCAGATATTGTAAAAGACAATGGCATTATTTCAACATCTCAACTGATTAAGTTTTAAAGTTCCCTTTATTTGAGCCTTAACTGCTGATTGCGTCTACCAGAACACAAACTTGAGAACAAATTAGAAATGTTGTGTAGTACGACAGTGTAACACCATAAGACATGTCATAACAGTTCACAACAACTGAGAAAGGGCATATGAACAGTCAGATTTTGATGTTAATGGTGAGCGTATTGTCATATACTGCTGTCACAGGTTTAGACAGGCCTACTCTGTCATTTTTCTTTAAGTAGTAATAATAAATCAGTTGGTGGGTGCTTATATTTGCCCTGTTTCACACAAGTGTATTATACGTATGTGTTTTTTTGCGTATCCCAGCTCCACCCGAGCCACCCTCTGAGAATTTGGTCGTGGCCAGGGTCAGCTGACTGTAATCTAATTGGGTGCATCAACATATTTTTCACCTTGTCGGCTCAGGGATTCAAACTAGTGACTTTTCAGTTACTGGTCCAACGCTCTAAACGCTAGGCAACCTGCCGATGTGATTCAGCAGGGCACTTTCTGGCATGTGTCCGGAGATTTTCCCCTAGGCGTGCATGGAGAAACTACATTCTCAGCTAGTAGCCCAGGAAACAAGCCTTCCGAATGCCCACGGCATACTGGCTAATAGATAAGGTAACAGACAGTTTCTATCGTGTTGGAACCCTTGTGTTGTAGTTCAACGTTCCCTGGTTCCTTGAAATGTGGTTGTGGGCTCCACCCCAGTAACTCCCTAGTCACTATTTCCTGTATCAGGAAGAGGGAAGGAGGAGCATGACGCAAGGAAGAAAGAATGGTGCCAAGTACAAACCGTGCAAATCTACATCTCCCGAATACAAGCTGTGTATTAATTTAGCTTATCAATCAACTACTGGCGATAAGGTTACATGCTCTCCTAAAAACCTTGAGATGGAGCCGGTTAGGGAAAGCTCAGAAATTGAGCCTGACAAAAGTGGGGAGGAAGTAGTGGTGACAGGTGTGGTGAAGACTACCAAGCCACACCCCAATGATCATTATGATGCCCGAGATGATTCTGGCCCAGTGGGAGTAAGATTCTTGGAGAAAGTGTATCCATGCCTTTTGGCTGACCCATATGTGGTATCAGGCTGGGTGGAGAAGAAGCTGGGCACTGTTAACTCAGTCAAAGTATCCAGAAGTGGAATTGTGCTTATTTTCTGTGTGTCTTCCACCTTTGGGATGAGAGCTGTGTCCCGCTTTGGTCTTCTGAGCAGAGCACCGATGAAAGAAGTGATTACTGGGGTGGCATTGATTGTGGAGGTGGATCAACTGAAGATGAGGATTCCTGGTGTCTACGATGTCTGCCGTTTGGTACGATGCTGACCCGGAGGAGAGCACAAGACTGAAGAGACCCTGTCTGTCCCTCTGATACAGTCATGCTAGGATGTGTCAGTTACCCAGTGAAAGCTTTTGTTCTGAACCCACTACAGTGTTTAAGGTGTCAAGTTTATAATCCTGAGGGAGATTAGTTTATAATCAATAATCATAGGATTATAGGATTATAATCAAGTTTATAATCCTATGAGATATGAGAAGCAGAAGTAAAATCACATTGATGTGTAATAATGTTATTGTGTTTGTCTATGTGATTGACTACATACAGTGCTTGAGGCGGAAACATGGGTGAGAGGGAAGTGGATGAGAGGGAAGTTAACATTAGGAGAGAGAGTTGACAATGGTAGTGGAGTGGAGTGGTCATCCCCTCTTAAATCAGGGAACAGGAGGGGACTTAGCTGTAAATACAAATAGCAGATACATTCCATTGCAGCAGCGACATCATAGGTTTGGGTAACAAGTTTCTCCATGACGTTAAACTCCGACATCTCAGACTTCACAGAGTCAAACACAGACACATCAAAGTGTCTCACTTTGTAATGGATGCATCATCCAAATAATTCTAAATTGATTGTGATATCCTGGAGAAGACAGTAGAAACATCCATATGCAAGTTAAGCATCATAATGTGTAATTACCTCTGCAGAGAAAACTGCACTCTGGTAAATAAATGGCATTAACTCGACAAAAAATAATATCCTAAAATATCCAAGAAAATAGCAAATGTAAATAAATGGCACTAACTCGACACATAACTATTATCCTAAAAATGCTCAACTATCTCAATCTATCCAACAATGTCACCATCTCACCAAGCTTCTAACTAACATATATGTAATACAAGATTAATTCTCCAGTCCTTTGATTGGATGGACAACATGTCAGTTTAAACTGCAAATGAAGGACGTCCTCTGGAAGTCGTCATCATTACCATGTATGTCTATGGAAAGGGGTGAGGAGCACGAGCCTCCAAGGTTTTGTAATGAAGTCAATGTGGCCAGAGGAGGACGGAAAATAGCTGTCCTGCAGCTACACCATGGTGCTACTCTAGAGGGTGTTGTTGACTACTGTGTTTTAATACAATTCTTGTCATTTAGCAGACGCTCTTATCCAGAGTGACTTACAGGAGCAATTGCTCAAAGACACATCAACAGATTTTTCACCTTGTCGGGGATTAGAACCAGTGACCTTTCAGTTACTGGTCCAATGCTCTTAATTAACTGCTAGGCTACCTGCCTCAGGTATTTGGTGAATATATTTAGTTCTACCTTTTTATTGTTTCATTCTTACATTTTTTCCTGATAATCTCTGAATAGGATGGTCCTCCTCTGATGAGCATCCACTGGTATTTTCGATGGAAAAAACTGTGTCTTGTGGGGGTGGCCATGCTGCTCGCGATCAGAAATGTCCGGTGCGGGAGAGACAGGTTGAGGTTGCCAGGGTGAAAGCAGTGCAGAAAGTGTCATATGATGAGGCAGTGAGAAAAGAAGAGGATGATAGGCAAAGGATGAGGGAGTCTAAATCAAATCAAAGTTTATTTGTCACATGCGCCGAATACAACAGGTGTATGTAGACCTTACAGTCAAATGCTTACTTACAGGCTCTAACCAACAGTGCAATTTCTAAGTAAAAGAAAAAGATATTAGGTGAACAATAGATAAGTAAAGAAATAAATAAAAAACTGGAAAAAGACAGTGGAAAAAGAACAGTAGTGAGGCTATATACAGTAGTGAGGCTATATACAGTAGTGAGGCTATATACAGTAGCGAGGCTATATACAGTAGTGAGGCTATATACAGTAGTGAGGCTATATACAGTAGTGAGGCTATATACAGTAGTGAGGCTAAATACAGTAGTGAGGCTATATACAGTAGCGAGGCTATATACAGTAGTGTGGCTATATACAGTAGTGAGGCTATATACAGTAGTGAGGCTATATACAGGCACCGGTTAGTCGGGCTAATTGAGGTAGTATGTACATGTACTAGGTATGGTTAAAGTGACTACGCATATTTGATAAACAGAGAGTAGTAGTAGCGTAAAAAGGGGGGGGGGGACAATGCAGAAAGTCCAGGTAGCCAATGTGCGTGGGCACCGGTTGGTCGGGCTAATTGAGGTAGTATGTACATGAATGTATAGTTGAAATGACTATGCATATATGATTAACAGAGAGTAGCACAGCGTAAAAGAGGGGTTGGGGGGGCAAACAATGCAAATAGTCCGGGTAGCCATTTGATTACATGTTCAGGAGCCTTTTGGTTTGGGGGTAAAAACTGTTGAGAAGCCTTTTGGTCCTAGACTTGGTGCTCCTGTACCGCTTGCCATGCGGTAGTAGAGAGAAAAGTCTATGACTGGGGTGGCTGGGGTCTTCGACCATTTTTAGGGTCTTCCATTGACACCGCCTGGTGTAGAGGTCCTGGATGGCAGGCAGCTTAGCCCCAGTAATGTACTGGGCCGTACGCACTACCCTCTGTAGAGCCTTGTGGTCAGAAGCCGAGCAGTTGCTGTACCAGGCAGTGAGTCTGAGAGGATCCCTGTGAGTAGAAGGCCAGTACAGAGTGACCCCAACAGTTTGTGCTTTAGTAAGGTTGGCTTCTTGGCATTTATTGCTATGGTTATTAATTGTATCACACAGATGGAATGGAAATCCCAGAAGATTGATTTGCTCATAGCAGCAGCAGAGACGTTTTGGGATGTCACAGATTTTAGTGCGAAAGAGCTACAGGGGGTTTTGAGAGATCTGATAGGTCCAAAGTAGTGGGAAGGGGCAGTGGGTTTGTTGGGATAGTGGTGTACATGTAAGGTTAGATGGTGGTGCAATTTATTTTTTCCCATTCCCCTTTTTTTGTGAACAAAACGTATAATTCTCTCTTTCGACCTGTGAAAGTCAGAGATATGCAAAAAAGCGTCGAGTCTGCTGGAAATCCACAGGAAGAAGAAAGTGGACAGCCATCTTGACTGCATGTCAGACATTTTTGTAACTATGAAACTGTTTATAGTTTTGATGCAATTTTTTTCACTCAAAATAAGTGAGAACTTTCTCAAGGACTTGTAAGGGATATTGTATAGAACATCAAGAAAATGTTTCTTTGTGTGCACTATAGAATTTCGAAGGCTATTTCAAAGGCCTACTTATATATTGGGGGGGGGGGGGGGGTTATTCTGTGACTACTACTTTACTTTGGATTATTACACAGATGACCAACTTCAAGTCTTGAGGCAGAATTATTTTGATTTCTGCTTGTTTTTGGATTTTGTGACTGAACTAAATTAAACGTTTTATTTCAATGGGGAACAGAGACAATACTGCTAAACCAAAATAGAGACTTGATTTTGCATTTTAATTTGTAATTTAGAGACTGAGCCTATACATTTGAGTTAATTTGTGGAAATGGTGGAAAACTCTGGATGGACACTCAGGCCCAATCCCCATCTCTGCAGGGCCCAGGACCACTTTGTCCTCCCTGGGGTGAGGGAGGGATGAGAAACGTTTAGGTTCCAGTGATGATGCAAACAAGCCAGGCCATGAATTCAGAGTAGTGTATTGGCTAGGGGGGAGCTGTTTGGAAAGTAATTACATCAAAGGCTGTTGCGGGAATATTTGCCACACAAAAATTGCTGCCAATCTGGCCCGCAGGTGGTTTGAGTAAAGATATAAATACGAACTCAATATACTTTCAAATGACTAAAACCAAATGGAAACTGTGTCCAAATGATAATGGACCTACATTCATACAGTTTCTTTACTGTGTCCAACTTGCTAATAGTCACTGAAATGAAAGCTAGACAGGCAGAAACAACTATGAATTGAAGAATGTATTTTACAAATACTGAAGGGCAGGGAAATATAACCCATTTTCAAGGCCCCACCGGACCACCGGAAGACTGAATGTGCCCCCCCTGGACAAAATTAGTTTGACACCCCTGCTCTAAATAATTCTTCTTACATGTGTTATTTGTGGAAGGGTTTAGGAACCTACCAACATGGAAGGGCTAAGTGCTGAGGGCCGTACGTCATTCTCTCTACACCAGGACTGATGAGAAGAGAAATCAAATTCATTGGCGTTCAAACTGTGATAGGTACGTAACGGGGATGGGCGCTTAATATGAATGTTGTGGTTCATTTATTGTAGTAATTTGTCAAACAGCTGGGGGGAGGTTTGAGTGATGTGTACTTTGCATGAATTATATCAGAGTATCAGGGCTGGGGTCAATTAAAAAATATATAATTTCTTGAATTGGCGGCCTTCAATTTGAATTGACCCAAGCACTGCAGATGATTGTTTAACTCAGAGCAGGTGGCCCCACCCATTATATTGCAGGTCTGATTTGGTAGTTCGATTAAAATGAGATAAATTACAACTCTATAAGGCTGGTTTGAACAGATAGCAGTTATTTTATTTAAATTAATGCTTACAATTGCTTTTCTTTTTTCACATTTCAAAGGCCTGCAAATTGCCAACCATGGCATATACAGTACAATACTGTTACGACTCCCGCCGAAGGCGGCGCTCGGCAGTCGCCGGTCTACTAGCCGCCACCGATCCCTTTTCCCTTGTCTGTTGGTTTAGTCTTATTAGTTGCACCTGTTTCTTTTGTGTTTCTTGATTTCTGGTCTATAGTTATGACCAGGGGTAGATATGACCTGGGGTAGTTATGACCTGGGGTAGTTATGACCTGGGGTAGTTATGACCTAAGCCTATTCGGCCCGCTTAGGTTTGTGGGTGATTATTTTGTATTCGCTGTCGGTTGTGGATGTATTTTTTCTCCGGATCGTTTTGCCCTGTGTGTTTGGGCTGGTCAGTGTTTCTGCGCCCTGTGTTTGGCGTGACCGTTTTTGTGCCAGAGAAATAAATGATCTATTATTGAACCCTCTGCTCTCTGCGCCTGACTCCTACCTTCCACTCCTAGTAACTCGTGACAAATACATAGTAAATATATAATACATAATTAGATAAGAATACTTACCCTGTCAGATTATGCACACGTGTACAGTGCATGTATCTATATCTCCCGAGTGGCGCAGCGGTCAAAGGCACTGCATCTCTGGTTCGATTCCAGGCTGTATCACAACCGACCGTGATTGGGAGTCCCATAGTGTGGTGCACAATTGGCCCAGCGTCATTCGGGTTAGGGTTTGGCTGGGGTAGGGGGTCATTGCAAATAAGAATTTGTTCTTAACTGACTTGCCTAGTTAAATAAAGGTATAAATAACATGTCTGTGTATGTGTATGTATTGGAACATTGTATTTTGCAGGGAGTGGAGGAGCGTGAGTGTACAGAACCAGATGTTTCCTCAGGGGGCGTGTGGTGTGCTCAGCGGTGTTTGGAAAAGGATACACGCTGTGCTCACTGTAATTGGCGCACATGTTAAAGCCAATCCCTGCTGAGGTCCCTCTCGCAGTTTGTTTTCCAGCATCCCCACCTCGTCCCAGAGGGCCTGGAATCCAGGCCGCCGTACTAGACGACAGACGATAGGAAACTTGTCTGCTGCTGTCACCAAGGGGAGCTCAAAAGACAATCTGCTAGATTTAATGTAATTTCTTATGATGCCCCCCCCTCTCTGTTCTTCTTTACTGTAATGATGATCAGTATCTGGGGGTTGGCATTAACTGCCTTTATTTCAATCATTTTCAACATTCCGTTCACTGTGTTACTTAAAAGATTTCTAGTGTAGATGAATGATAAAGTCAACACGGCGTGGTCCATCTTTGAAAGACTGTGTCTTTACCTGCTCTGCATTTACACTAATTAACCAATTTGTTCTTATAGGTCACGGTACAGTACATGCTTAACTCACTCTAAAATCTTATGGAATGGAACATAGATCTTTCATTTAATAGAAAGTGGGAGGTTAGAGTTTGACCTCAACCCACCATTAGTTGATAAAAGTTAGCCATAGGTTGAAAATGCAAAAACATTCAGTACTTTTAAAATACATGTTGATGGTGTTGGCAGTAGTTTTTTAATAGTAATGAGCAGGGAAGAATCAGGGTGAGAATTTCCTGTTCATCATTTAAGTTTTCCACTTCATGGCTTTGTTTCTGCCAGTTCTGGGCCTCTGTCATTTTTGCACACGCGACTCAATCTGTTTTTCTTCAAGAACTTCAGCTTGAGATTGGCAAATGAGAACCAAATCAATTACTCTGTTTCGAGTTTCCACTTCAAAAGGAGAATATATTCTTTCCTCAAAGGAAGATGGAACAAGAAAGATGAGAAGTCAAAGTTGATCTTTTATTTTTGGCATTCTTTTTAGAGCCCTTTGCCTCTTCCCAAGTCCCTCTCCCTTCCTTCCATCTCCTCAGTGGTTTGGTCTTTATATGAAGGCAAGGAGATTCTCTGCAGGAAATGTCTTCACATATGAGTTTACAGTCCCAGGCTTTTCTGCTACATTACTATCATTGAATTATCTGCTGGATGGTGACTGTCTGACAACCCAGATGAGGAATATCACTCGGCACCATGTTGGGAGATTAAAGAAATCAATTAAAAAACGAATTAGATCTAAATAAATGTATACAAATACATGGATATAACATACATGGACATATAAACACATATAGTGGAGAAGAAGTAGGAACAATTTTGTAGTTTCTGGCAGTTTGATAGCAGAAATGTGTAGTGCAGCATGAATTAAACAGAGGTCAATGTTTATTTTTGTTAGTCGGAGACGGAGGCAATGAAGCAGTGAGACTTACGGTTGGCTGGTCAGGGGTGGGGGTGGGGAACATTGTCTTAAAATCTGTGTTGCTATTGAAAGTAGATGGGCACCCGCAGAACCCAACACAAACTCACTTAATTACCTGGCTACATAGGGATTCCATTCCCCTTCTTCGGTGTGAATCAACTTCATTGACGTTGTTTGTATCCCTGAGTATTCAGTTGGAGTTGTGAATGTATTCATAACCGTATTGCTCACATTTAAAGACTGGTAACCCACTGGTAACGTGTAGTAATACATGCGTCCTGCCCTTAGTATGGGGTTGGTGCCTATAGAGGCATTCCTAACTATGTTAGGGTATCCTATATATCTCTCTACTGGCTTCATGATCGTATTCTGGAGAAATGACTCATTAGAGGAAGTCTGGTGGGGAAAGGGGAACATATGTAAGAGGCACAAGGATCTACATGTGAAAATCTGCATAATCCGTGCATCTGATATTTCAAATTGCCACATGAACAAGATGTCCTTTTTCCTCATGTTTCTCATTCCGAGGCTGGCAGCTAGTTTGATATGTTCTGCCGGTCATGATGCTCCCACAGTGGTTGTCAAAATACAGGCAGCTTAGACCCTGTAACCAGGAGGCTATTTTTAGAAAGACTAATAAGAATCCATTTGAGCCAGAGCCTTCCATTTTAACAATGTGTAGAGCATCTCACATCAAAGACCAGAGAATAACAGAGGTTGATATACAAAATTATGAATTATCTCAAAGTCCTGCTTGGTATATCAGAAATCTCTCAAGTTCACATTTGTTTAAATATTTAAGCTTTTGCTATGGTTTGAATGAAAATCATATTGTGCTTCGAGCTTGGCCACTGCAGCCCTCTGTTGTATCATATAAATATTTCAAGCTCTAACATAGTAAGGCCTTCTCTTTCCTGTGTTGTATCTCAAAGGCCTGTGTCTGATAGTGTATTCCTCTTTCCATATTTTTCAGTCCCATGACCTACGTAATTCTGACCCAACAGCACTCTCCAGATCCATTTCAATTTTTATGAGGTGCAGCCAGCTGCCATACAAACTGATCCAATGAAACAAATGTGGGCCATACAATATTAATCTAACTCCCTGTCTGCAAAAGTACTCACAAAAAAGGCAAGACAACTGTTGCTGCTCTCATGCCTGTACCTACAGTACGTTTATGTCTGATTCCCTTCACTAGAGGAAATTAACTCCCCAGACATAGGCCATCTTTCGAGTTGTAGATTAATGTTGTTGTATGCTGCTTTTTTCTGAGCCTCAGGTTGAGTCTGAGTTTGTGTCCTTTTAGTTTCTGAATATATGACTCAAAACCAACATTATCTGCTTTTATGCCAGCTGGAAGTTTCAACAAACCAGATGCTGTATGTTGCGTCTGAGGAATGGGCTGAACTACTCTATTTTACTTTCCATTTCTAAGTTATGGGATAATCAAATTTATTTATATAGCCCTTCGTACATCAGCTGATATCTCAAAGTGCTGTACAGAAACCCAGCCTAAAACCCCAAACAGCAAGCAATGCAGGTGTAGAAGCACGGTGGCTAGGAAAAACTCCCTAGAAAGGCCAAAACCTAGGAAGAAACCTAGAGAGGAACCAGGCTATGTGGGGTGGCCGGTCCTCTTCTGGCTGTGCCGGGTGGAGATTATGACAGAACATGGCCAAGATGTTCAAATGTTCATAAATGACCAGCATGGTCGTATAATAATAAGGCAGAACAGTTGAAACTGGAGCAGCAGCACAGTCAGATGGACTGGGGACAGCAAGGAGTCATCATGTCAGGTAGTCCTGGGGCATGGTCCTAGGGCTCAGGTCCTCCTCCGAGAGAGAAGGAGAGAATTAGAGAACGCACACTTAGATTCACATAGGACACCAAATAGGACAGGAGAAGTACTCCAGATATAACAAACTGACCCTAGCCCCCCGACACATAAACTACTGCAGCATAAATACTGGAGGCTGAGACAGGAGGGGTCAGGAGACACTGTGGACCCATCCGAGGACAACCCCGGACAGGGCCAAATGCATCACTACTTGAAAAGGGTCTTTCCTCCATTTCTAAGTTATGTGATAATGCATCACTACTTGAAAAGGGTCTTTCCTCCATTTCTAAGTTATGTGATAATGCATCACTACTTGAAAAGGGTCTTTCCTCCATTTCTAAGTTATGTGATAATGCATCACTACTTGAAGAGGGTCTTTCATCCATTTCTAAGTTATGTGATAATGCATCACTACTTGAAAAGGGTCTTTCCTCCATGAATCGTTTTCTATAAGAACTCCCACCAGTGGAGGCTGCTGAGGGGAGAACAGCTCATAATAATGGTCGGAACAGAACAAATGGAATGAAAACATTTGTGTTTGATGTATTAGATACCATTCCACTGATTCTGCTCCAGTCATTACCACAAGGCCATTCTCCCAAATTAAGGTGCCACCAACCTCCTGTGACTCCCACTGATCCCACTGATTAAAGCATACCGTATACCAACAGAGAGAGCACGAGATTTCAAACATGCTATCTGCGTATTCAAATTTGGCCACTGCATATAACCACTACACTGTAAATCCCAATGTGCTGTCATTACTCAAAACTTTTAGGAAAACCCCTTGCACTTAATACATCGGAGTACAGTTACATAAGGTGATTTTGTAGTCATTGCTCAAACCAATCTAGTCACTGTGACCCTGTAGGGCACGGGTACTCAACTCTTACCCTACGAGGACATGAGCCTGCTGGTTTTCTGTTCTGCTTGATAATTAACTGCACCTACTGTACCGGTTGTGCCAGGTCTAAACCAGTCCCTGATTAGAGGGGAACAATGAAAACAAGCACTGGAACTGACTTTGAGCTTGAGAGTTGAGTTTGAGGGCTGTAGGGGGGTCCAGTTTTGAGTTGTATCAGATTGAACATTTTGAGTAACTCCCCCACTAAGCCACACCTGCAATATAAATTCCCATTGTGCCTTGGCTTTTTGAGTGAATTGTGGAGTTTACCACCCATGATTGTATTTGTTAGTGACATAGACATGGTTGTTAAATTTGTTCATTTTCAGTCCTGTTGCCTTCACCAAATGACTTCCTAGGTGAATGTTATCATTATAATTAAGCTCTTTATGACAATGCATTACATATCTCACAAGGCCTTATTTTTAAGCCTAGCTTTATGCTGATACACTGGCATGAAACTCAAGTAAGGTTGCAAAATTCCAGTAACTTTCCCCCAAATTCCCAGATTTAAAACAAATCCTGCTTGAAGAATCTCCAGGAATCTTCCAACCAGGATTTCTGTAAAACTTACCAGAAATGTACCAGAATTTTGCAACCTAGCTGCAAGTCACATTATGCTGGCTTGCAAAGTGATGTGTAATTCCTATTGGAATCCAGCCATAGTTATATCCAACAGTTGACATTTTTATTCACCCACAACCTGCATTCATAATTACTGCCAGGGTTAGTGACAGTGTGAAGTGACTACCGAAGCCATTTAAACTGGAACAACCATTTCAGTCACTGTGCAAAAAACAAGTTATTGGATTAGTTTAGAAAAATGTGTGTAGCATAAGATGAATGAATAAATCACTTAATGTATATGCAAAAACACAGATATTTTAAAAAATTGCTGGGAAAAAAAAGTTAAATTGAGTTGATGTGATTTCTCATAAACATTTTATGTAATGAGGTCTTTTCATTGACTTTGAGTTCAAATTACTAGAAGTATTTGAGTAAAAAATGCCTTGGGGTTTACAGTGTATATATGAATTGTCTTTTTTCCTATTCTTAATTGCATATCAATCAAACATGTAAATTATAGAGAAGTGTGACATCTTCTGGAAATGAAATTGCCAAATATACTTACATTTTAATTAAAGTGAAGAGAAAAGTGATGAGCTCTCAAAATGACATTAAAACAAACTCATCATACTCAACAGGCGACAGCTGGTGGGAAGTAACCATTAGATATGTAATTAATTCAGCATTTAATTGTTCCATTAAAGGCAAAGTGCAGTCAAAAACTAGATTTCCCTGTGTTTTATATAGATTTCCACACTATGAATTTGGAATAATACTGTGAAATTGTGAAAATTATGATAATGCACTTTTAGTGTTTTTGTGGGATGGTTTTTTGGCCTGCTTGGTGGCATCACCAAGCAGTAAATTAGTTAACAGACAAATAAGAAAGAGAGTTCCAAACTGCTCTGCCAATAACAGCTAGTTTTCCCCTCCCAATTCAGAGCACTCCCAAACAGTCCTAGCAAAATTATTGCTTGAGAAATTGCTCTTTGCTAAGAAGCTATTTGTGTTTCTTTTTGACCATTTAAATTAAAAACAATCACAGGAAGGTTCTTAATTATTACCCAGAAATGATTTGATATTGAGATGAAAATGGGTGCATTGGACCTTTAAGCTAATAGGATGCGTAGTTTACTGAAATGTAGTTATGGTGTGCTAGCAAGATGTCTCTCTTTCTCCAACTATGTGGTTTTCCCACAATCCTGCATTTTCTTACAACCCTATTCTGATTTTACTACATTTTCAATAGGCTTCCCTATACAACCAAGTCCCTGCATTCATATCTCTTCTGTCACTGTGACCACTAACTTACCCATCAGTAGTAGTGCATGTTTATCCTGCATGAAGTCTTGAGGGGTTAACTGTGCTGCAACACACTGAAGAGGTGGAGGTGGAATAATAGGCCATACTGAGATTGCAATAATATATTCCCTCTGTTAAAAAAATGAAATGAAATACATTATGATGTGATTAGTTTAATTCACAAGCCTTTATTCGTATTGTAATGACATAATCCAGAACAGGAATTTGAACACAAGAGGCAAATTGGAATACCTCATAAATAAGCAAACAGACATGGAAAACAAAATGGCGAAGGTACAATAATAGTTCAGCCAAAGACTCCAAACTCCAAAGAATAGCTCCCGCGCATTATGCTAATTCACTAATGAGATTAGTTCCAAAATGCTACCAGCTGCTCCGTATGAAATACCCTTTTTTATTTCATACTAAATCAGAAGTACAGTATGGCAGTTTGTCACAACTTCACCGCGGAGAGCTTTTGACACCAGCTCTCATAGTTGGATGGCTAGCTGTCACGCTCCGAACCATGAGGTTTCAGGAAATGTGACTGAAAAAGGGTAAGAAAAAAAATAAAAATAACAAAGAGCCAGTGAGCAGCAGAGGAGAGATTCAGGGTTGCCATGGCATCTGCCTGAAGAGCTGGGTGTTGTGGGTTTCTGTAGAGCTGCAGGATGTCAGGCTGGGGCTGGGCATGGAACAGCCAGAGAGGAGCCCAGGCAGTAATATGCACTGTGAGGTGTGTTATTGAGCCAGTAGATGGGCCTGTATAGGGCTGGATGGGGCTGCTGCACAGGGAGGCCTGGGGATTTGACTATCGTGTGAGCCGTAGTCCCTAGCAGTACAGGGATAAAGAGAGGAGCCTCCTCCATTTCATACAGCATCCATCCAGGCCTGCATCCTGCCTGCATTCACAGTACAGATTATACAGTACAGCTCTTCATATGCAGATGAGTGTGTTTTAATTGTTGCGGCTCCTAATTCCTAATGTATGAGAGGAAAGAGGAAAAGCATCCGGGGACGTGTATCCAAATGAAATATTCAAGACTCCTAATGAAGTTTTCTGTCAGTTTGGAGTTTCCATGGGCCTCTCTCTCTCTCTGCTTTAAAAAAATAAGCAGTTTTAATGAGACTCTAGGCCGCCTCTGTCTGGCCCTGTACTGTACTAGCCTCATACCAGCCTCCTATTGTAGCTACACTCCCTGTTTGGTTGTTGTTTGTTTTGTGCCCCCTGTTCTTTTCTCTGCTGCTGTTGTGCTGTCTTTCAGAGTGATGACATACATTGCTTTAAAGGGAATGCACAGTCATCCTATTTCCCAGATAAAAGTTTTGCAGTGATCAAAAACATCCCCCATAGTATACTACTGTGTTTTCTTGTTGACTGTTCAGTAATCGTCATAAACCTGATTCCTGGTCTACAGAAAATAGAGATAGACAAATAGATCAAATTCAACATTCACTCCAAAGTGTATCAGAATGGTAAATAACGTATGAACATTGCCTTCGGAAAGTATTCAGACTTTTTCCCACATTTTATTACTTTACAGCCTTATTCTTAAATGGATTCAATTGTATTTTTTCCTCATCAATCTACACACAATACCCCATTATGGCAAAGCAAAAACAGGTTTTTAGAATTTTTGCTAATTTATAACAAATTACAACATTTAAAAATCACATTTACATAAGTATTCAGATCCTTTACTCAGTACTTTGTTGAAACACTTTTAGCAGTGATTACAACATTGAGTCTTCTTGGGTATGACGCTACAAGTTTGGCACACCTGTATTTGGGAGTTTCTCCCATCCTTCTCTGCAGATTCTCTCAAGCTCTGTCAGGTTGGATGGGGAGCGTTGCTGCACAGCTATTTTCAGGTCTCTCCAGAGATGTTCGATAAGGTTCATGTCCAGGCTCTGGCTGGACCACTCAAGGACATTCAGAGACTTGTCCCGAAGAGAAGAAAGGTGGGGGTGTATGTTTCATGATTAACTACTCATAGTGTGGTTGTGATAATGTACAGAAACTCAAGTCTTTTTGTTCACCCGAGCTAGAATACCTCACAATCAAATGCCGACCGTATAGCCTCAGAGAACTACACTGGACTTTATGCAAACTGGAAACCACATATCCTGAGGCTGCATTTATTGTAGCTGTAGCTGAAAATGCTACCGAAGTTCTACCAACACACTGACTGTAGTACTCGTGCTGGTAAAACAATGAACAAGACTGTTTCAAGGACAGCTTTTTTCCATCTTCGTAACATTGCAAAAATGATACAGAACAATTAATCCACGCTTTTGTCCCTTCTAGGTTAGACTACTGCAATGCTCTACTTTCCGGCTACCCGGATAAAGCACTAAATGAACATCAGTTAGTGCTAAATATGGCTGCTAGAATCCTGACTAGAACCAAAAACTTTGATCAGCCTCCCTACACTGGCTTCCTGTCAAGGCAAGGGCTGATTTCAAGGTTTTACTGCTAACCTACAAAGCATTACATGGGCTTGCTCCTACCTATCTCTCTGATTTGGTCCTGCCGTACATACCTACACGTACGGTCACAAGACCGTACAGTCACAAGACGCAGGCCTCCTTTCTAAGCAAACAGCTGTAGGCAGGGCTTTCTCCTATAGAGTTGTGCCATGGCGGAGATCTTTGTGGGCTATACTCGGCCTTGTCTCAGTATGGTAAGTTGGTGGTTGAAGATATCCCTCTAGTGGTGTGGGGGCTGTGCTTTGGCAAAGTGGGTGGGGTTATATCCTGCCTGTTTGGCCCTGTCCGGGGGTATCATCGGATGGGGCCACAGTGTCTCCTGACCCCTCTAGTCTCAGCCTCCAGTATTTATGCTGCAGTAGTTTGTGTCGGGGGGCTACGGTCAGTCTGTTATATCTGGACTATTTCTCCTGTCTTATCCGGTGTCCTGTGTGAATTTAAGAATGCTCTCTCTAACTCTCTCTTTTTCTCTTTCTTTCTTTCTCTCTCTCGGAGGACCTGAGCCCTAGGACCATGCCTCAGGTCTATCTGGCATGATGACTCCACCTGGCCGTGCTGCTGCTCCAGTTTCAACTGTCCAGCCTGCGGCTATGGAGCCCTGACCTGTTCACTGTGATTACTATTATTTGACTATGCTGGTCATCTATGAACATTTGAACATCTTGGCCATGTTCTGTTATAATCTCCACCCGGCACCGCCAGAAGAAGACTGGCCACCCCTCATAGCCTGGTTCCTCTCTAGGTCTTCCTAGGTTCCTGCCTTTCTAGGGAGTTTTTCCTAGCCACCGTGCTTCTACACCTGCATTGCTTGCTGGGGTTTTAGGCTGTACAGCACTTTGATATATCAGCTGATGTAAGAAGGGCTATATAAATACATTTGATTTGAAATGATTTGATATTACCCTCCAAGCTCATCATTAAGCTTGGAGGCCAGGGTCTGAACCCCACCCTATGCATTGATCTTCAACACAGGGGCCCATAAGTTTCCCTGCTCGGCCCCCTCCTGTACTCCTTGTTCACCCATGACTGCGTGAAAACGCACGCCTCCAACTCAATCATCAAGTTTGCAGATGACACAACAGTACTAGGCCTGATTACCAATAATGATGAGACAGCCTACAGGGAGGAGGTGAGGGCCCTGGGAGAGTGGTGCCAGGAAAATAACCTCTCACTCAATGTCAACAAAACAATGGAGCTGATCGTAGACTTCGGGAAACAGCAGAGGGAGCACGACTCTATCCACATCGATGGGACCGCAGTGGAGAAGGTGGAAAACTTGAAGGTCCTTAGTATACATATCACTGACGATCTGAAATGGTCCACCCACACAGACAGTGTGGTGAAGAAGGCGCAACAGAGCCTCTTCAACCTCAGGAGGCTGAAGAAATTTGGCTTGGCCCCTAAAACCCTCACAAACTTTTAGATGCACAATTGAGAGCATCCTGTGGGGCTGTATCACCACCTGGTACGGCAACTGCACCTCCCGCAACCGCAAGGCTCTCCAGAGGGTGGTGCAGTCTGCCCAACGCATCACCGGGGGCACCAGGACATCTACAGCACCCGATGTCACAGGAAGGCCAAAAAGATCATCAAGGACGTTAACCACAGAGCCACTGCCTGTTCACCCTGCTATTATCCAGAAGGCAGGTGCATCAATGCTGGAACCGAGAGACTGAAAAACAGCTTCTATGTCAAGGCCATCACACTGTTAAATAGCCATCACTAGCTGGCTTCCACCCGGTTACACAGCCCTGCACCTTAGAGGTTGCTGCCTATATAAATAGACTTGGAATCATGGGCCACTTTAATGATAGAACACTAGTCACTTCAATAATGTTTAAATAATGTTTACATACCGCTTTACTCAGCATATATGTATATACTGTATTCTTTTCCACTGTATTTTAGTCAATGCCAATCTTTTATTTGTATATTTGTGTCTATTGTTGTGATTTGTTACTATTGCACTGTTAGATACTACTGCACTGCACTGTTGGAGCTAGGAACAGAAGCATTTTTCATTACACACGCAATAATAGTAGCTAAATATGTGTATGCGACCAATACAAGTTGATTTGATTTGAAGCCACTCCTGTGTTGTCTTGGCTATGTGCTTAAGGTATTTGTCCTATTGGAAGGTGAACCTTTGCCCCCAGTCTGAGGACCTGAGCGCTGTAGAGCAGGTTTTCATCAACGATCTCTGTACTTTTCTCCGTTCATCTTTTCCTCAATCCTGACTAGTCTCCCAGTCCCTGTCACTGAAAAACCTCCCCACAGTATAATGCTGCCACCACCATGCTTTACCGTAGGGATGGTGCCAGGTTTCCTCCAGACGTGGCGCTTGGCATTCAGACCAAACAGCTCAATCTTGGTTTCATCAGACCAGAGAATCTTGATTCTCATGGTCTGAGAGTCTTTGGGTGTGCCTTTTACTGAGGAGTGGCTTCCGTCTGGCCCCTCTACCATAAAGGTCTGATTGGTGGAGTGCTGCAGAGACGGTTGTCCTTCTGGATAGTTCTCCCATCTCCACAGAGGAACTCTAGAGCTCTGTCAGAGTGACCAACGGGTTCTTGGCCACCGCCCTGACCAAGGCCCTTCTCCCCCAATTACTCAGTTTGGCCATATATATATATATATATATATATATATATATATATTACCCCTTTTTTCTCCCCAATTTCGTGGTATCCAATTGGTAGTAGTTACAGTCTTGTCTCATTGCTGTAACTCCCGAACGGACTCGGGAGAGGCGAAGGTCGAGAGCCATGCGTCCTCCAAAACACATCCAACCTAGCCGCACTGCTTCACTGTGATGCAGTGCCTTAGACCACTGCACCACCTGGGAGGCTCAACTTCTTCCATTTAAGAATGATGGAGGCCACTGTATTCTTCACGACCTTCAGTGCTGCAGAAATGTTTTGGTACCCTTCCCCAGATCTGTGCCTCGACACAACACTGTCTCGGAGCTCTACGGACAATTCCTTCAAGCTCATGGCTTGGTTTTCACTCTGACATGCACCACCAACCTTATATGGACAGGTTTGTGCCTTTCCAAATCATGTCCAACCAATTGAGTTGTAGAAACATCTCACAGATGATCAATGGAAACAAGATGCACCTAAGCTCAATTTCGAGTGTCATAGCAAAGGGTCTGAATAATCATGTATATAAGGTATTTCTGTTTCTTATATTTAATACATTTACAAAAAATCAAACACTTTTTTCGCTTTGTTTTTGTGGGGTATTGTGTGTAGATTGCTGAGGAATAGTTTTTATTTAATCAATTTTAGAATAAGGCTGTAATGTAACAAAATGTGGAAAAAGTCAAGGGGTCTGAGTACCTTCCGAAGGCACTGTATGTCTTATAAGCACGTACTGACAATATTTGGATGTAGCCTTCCTATCTGGGTGTGCTAAGTATGTTAGCACACCCTATCTGGTGTGAGTGCTAGCTAGCTAGGTGTGAGTGCTAGTTAGCTAGCTAGCTAGCATAGCTAACGCCAATGCAAGCTGTACAAAGACTCAGCCCCTAAGCCCTTAATCAAGTCGCCACTTACTGATGTGATCACTAGAGTCTGCAAGTGTTTTGGCATTGAGACAATGCACACTGACATCCCAATTGCCACTATCAATATTCAAAAAATCTAAATCCATTCAGGAGCAGTGTCTCCCATGACCTGTCAGCTGTCTCATGCATTGTTTCAAGTAATGTCTGTCAGGCTTTGAAGAGTGATGTGTGTGGAGTCAGAGCAGAGGATTCGGAAACAGCATTTATTCCGGAACAATCACAGTGAACAAAAGAGGGTAACGCCGAACACAGGCGTCAAACACTCCAAAAGTACATTACCGGTACATACGCTGTACAGCGGAAATAAATGACCGGACACTCCTGTACCAAAAACAGCAAACAAGCCCGCACAAACACAGGCGGGCTAACTGAACTTAAATAACCCCAACCCAACACCCCAAACAAGGAACAGGTGAAACCAATTAGACCAAACAAAACGAAAAGGGGAAAAGGGATCGGTAGCAGCTAGTAGACCGGTGACGACGACTGCCGAGCGCCACCTGAATGGGAAGGGGAGCCACCTTCGGTGATAGTCGTGACAGTGTCAATAGTATTTTGCCATATGGCCGGCCCACCCATTAGGCAGGAGTAGGCATTTGCCAGGAGCGACAGTTTGAAGACGGCGGCATTTTCCGAGCTAAACAAGACGCACCTCCAACAACACATAACACCTCACATTATTTTGCCCAAAAAGAATGATAACTTCTCTCACCCAGTGGCATAAGGGCTTTTAGGTGAGTGCTGATGCCGCCCCCGCCCCCACTTTGCCAAAGGCAGGGGCAGACAATATTTAGCTTGCCCATGACCTGTGTGCCTCTCCAGGGTGCTGTTGGAGAGGTGCAGCTCAGCGGCGCTCCACCAAAGCTCAGTCAAATGAATTTAATATAAATCATGTAGCCTACGGTAGAAAGAGTAGTAGCCTATGTTGTTTTTCTGTAGCGCATAGACTGGAGACCACATGTATTACAATGTCATGAGACAGACACTTTTTAAATCATTAACTTCAGTTAACGAGGAGAGAGAGTGCAGGAGAAAGTCAACTAAAAAGGCAAGCAGGCTTTGGAGAGACTGCAGTATAATCAAACAGTGATGGACAGCAAATGGTGCTGAAAGTAATTAATTTCAACAACTGTCTTCATTTTAATTTGACTTCACTAACAACAAGAGGTCTTTGTTGGAGCCTATTTCCTCCTATTAAAAAAAATAAGAGGTAGTCCTACCTGTTTGACAGACGTAATTAAGCTATCCATAGATTTGTTGGTATGGCCAAATCCTCCAATACTGACACCATGCGCTCCTTAAATACCCCTGTGTCTGGGAGGGGCTTGGTGTGTTTGGTTACAACCAGGACTCTAATTGAGTGAGGGTATGCCATACCCTTTGTTAAAGAAAGTCTAAAACGATATCTACTGTATTGTTGTCTTTATATTTTGCGTTCAATAACAATGCTTATCTCCATGATGCCTTATGCTAGAAATAAGCTTTAAAATGCCCCCGAAAGAGGTGACTCAGACGCATGTGGGGATATTGATTAATCTCTTTGACATTCTGAAGCTGAGCTGCAGCCTTCAATATTCGCTCAGACAAATAATGGACTATTCTGTCCCTATTAATTGAACATTTCACTTTCTGAAAAGAGATGTTTAAACCCAGGCAGTTTTTTGGGAAGCACTTATGTTGTTGGGTTAAGCAATAGAAGCTTCCATTGTTATGTGGTGGTCGAGCCTCTGTCTAGATGGAAAGCAAACTTTTTAAAGTTCCATGCTTAGATTCATAAGCATGTCTAAGATTTCATGATTCGCAAACATCGACTGTTTCATTGCAAACAAGACATTTCTCTGTCCATTTGTAAGGGATTTCCTCCTCTTCTTCCGAAGAGGAGACGCGAAAAGGATCGGTGGACCAATATGCGGCGTGATAAGTGTCCATGGTTCTTTTAATAAGAAATAGTACACATGAACAACTGAATACAAAAACAATAAACGTGGAATGAACGAAACCCAAAACAGTACCGTGTGGTGAAAAACACAGACACGGAAACAAACACTCACAAACACAGTGAAACCCAGGCTACCTAAGTATGATTCTCAATCAGAGACAACTAATGACACCTGCCTCTGATTGAGAACCATACTAGGCCGAAACATAGAAATCCCCATATCATAGAAAAACAAACATAGACTGCCCACCCCAACTCACTCCCTGACCATACTAAATAATGACAAAACAAAGGAAATAAAGGTCAGAACGTGACACACATTCTTCCCTGAAACTTTTATTTTCATGATCTACCTTTCTTTTCGGACTTTTTCAGAGCAACATTTTCTCTTGATTGCAAGATGTTTTTCCTCAATCAACACACAAAGAAATATATAAAGAAAGAATTGAATGGAGACATTGGTGATTTTATCAGCGTAATCAGATTGAAAATATTAGGATATGTTATTGACATTGAATTGATTATATACCCTACTAACTAGATGCGTTTAACATTTTGTTTAATTTGTAGCATAGGCCTATGAATTGGGCTGCTATTATCTTCTGTTCCGCTAACTATTAGTCAAGAAAAGAAATTGCCCCAAGGCCAGACCTATTGCCAACCCCTGCTGCACGCTATTCTAGTTTACGGGGATAGGAGGGGGGCAGCAATTTTTGGTCTCCTAGGGCGGCAGAACTTCAAGGGCTGGGCCTATTTCACCCAACTATGTACAAATTATGTTTGCAATGCCAATAGTATAGCTATCTAACTACTTGCCAACATGAATTGATTGTTTGAGCTTCTACTACGGATGTTGTGGTCACTGGCAACTGCCAAACTAGCCCAGCGGCAGCGCTGCAGAAAACCTCTATGGAAGTTCCTAAGGTGCGTTTTTAGGCAATAGTCTATTCTTATTATTAATGTGAAATAGATGTCATTATAAACTGGGTGGCCTATTAAATGTATCATTTCTTTCCACAGGTTACCAAAATGTGCAACAAGTTCCCTGAAGGCCCCAACTATGTATATCTTGATTAATATTTGCTTAGAAATAATATGCCTCAAGTCATTTTCTCTGTAAAATGCCCTCGTGGAGCTGGTCACAAGACCATTGGATATCAAACAGCAGAAATAAACAAGCTTTGATTTCAATTCAGTTGTGACAACTTAGATTTTATTTTATTTAGCCAACATCCCACCTGTCACGTTCTGACCTTAGTTCTGTTATTATATCTTTGTTTTAGTATGGTCAGGGCGTGAGTTGGGTGGGTTGTCTATGTTCGTTTTTCTATAATTTGAGATTTCTGTGTTCGGCCTAGTATGGTTCTCAATCAGAGGCAGCTGTCAATCGTTGTCCCTGATTGGGAACCATACTTAGGGAGCCTTGTTTCACTTTTGAGTTGTGGGTGTTTATTTTCCGTGTCAGTGTTTGTGCCACACGGGACTGTTTCGTTTGTGTCGTTTATTCACTTTTATTGTTTTGTCTTTCAGTGTTCATTTGATGAAACATTATGGACACTTACCACGCTGCGCATTGGTCCTCCGATCCTTCTCGCTACTACTCCTCAGAAGAGGAGGACGAGAACCCTTACACCACCAATCCATATTTCTGTATTTTATACTGCATCATGGAAAACACAAGGTCAAAAGATAGTTCTGTCTCTTCGGTTAATGACAACAAAAACAGAACACACACATCTTTATTTACCTATGTGCACAATGTACACTGAGTGTATAAAACATTAGGAACACCTTCCTAATATTGAGTTGAACAACCTTTTGAAACAGTTGAGCGTGAAAAATCCAGCAGCTTTGCAATTCTTGACACATTCAAACCGGTCTGCGTGTGCCTGACACCTACTACCATTCCCCGTTCAATTCCCCGCACTTAAATCTTTTGTCTTGCCAATTCACCCTCTGACTGGCACACTTGTCTCAAGACTTAAAAATCCTTCCTTAACCTATCTCCTCCCCTTCATCTACACTGATAAAAGTGGATTTAACAAGTGACATCAATAAGAGATCATAGTTTTCACCTGGTCAATCAATGTCATGGAAAGAGCAGGCGTTCCTAATGTTTTATACACTCTGTGTATATAGAAATATACAGTAGATTTGTATATAGTTTATGTTTATCCAACATTCCACTCCTTGTACTCTGTCATTACAAAACACCTTTGAAACATGACAAGTGATAGAATGTACAGAATAGTACCCAGGCTAGGTGTATGAACATTTTTGGGGATACGTATCCCCTCATCAGTGACGATTTAAACATGTAAATCTTGGTGGGGCAAACAAAATAAATGTGGGATGCATGTCAGCAAAGCCCCTACACAACACTAAATAACACAGTAATTGCACTATAACGGTGACAAATGATCCCCGCAAACTGTTAGAGTCACAACACCTCACCAATGCACAACGGTGCGTTCTCAGCCCTCTCCTGCACTCCCTGTTCACCCATGATTGTGTGGCCATGCACGCTTCCAACTCAATCATCAAGTTTGCATACGTCACTACAGTGGCAAGCTTGATTACCAAAACGAAGAGACGGCCTACAGGGAGGAGGTGAGGGCCCTCGGAGTGTGGTGTCAGGAAAATAACCTCACACTCAACGTCAACAAAACAAAGAAGATGATCGTGGACTTCAGGAAACAGCAGAGGGAGCACCCCCCTATCCAAATCGATGGGACAGTAGTGGAGAAAGTGGAAAGTTTTAAGTGCCTCGGCGTACACATCACAGACAAACTGAAATGGTCCACCCACACAGACAGCGTTGTGAAGAAGGCACAACAGCGCCTCTTCAACCTCAGGAGGCTGAAGAAATTTGAAGAAATTTGGCTTGTCACCAAAAACACTCACAAACATTTACAAATGCACAATCGAGAGCATCCTGTCGGGCTGTATCACAGCCTGGTATGGCATCTGCTCCGCCCACAACCGCAAAGCTCTCCAAGGCCCGCACAACGCATCACCGGGGGCAAACTACCTGCCCTCCAAGACACCTACACCACCCGATGTCACAGGAAGGACAAAAAGATCATCAAGGGCAACAACCACCCGAGCCACTGCCTGTTCACCCCGCTAGCATCCAGAAGGCGAGGTCAGTACAGGTGCATCAAAGCTGGGACCGAGAGACTGAAAAAATAGCTTCTATCTCAAGGCCATCAGACTGTTAAACAGCCATCACTAACATTGAGTGGCTGCTGCCAACATACTGACTCAAATCTCTAGCCACTTTAATAATAAAAAATGTGATGTAATAAATGTATCACTAGTCACTTTAAACAATGGCACTTTATATCATGTTTACATACCCTACATTACTCATCTCATATGTACAGTGGGGCAAAAAAGTATTTAGTCAGCCACCAGCCACCAAGTTCTTTCATCATAGGTACACTTCAACTATGACAGACAAAATGAGAGAAAAAAAGTCCCAAGTTGGGTGAGAACGTGGTCCATTCCATTGAGGTGATGTGACCAAGTCTCACTTCTCATGAGAATGTCGTCCACGTAGATTATCGTCCCCCTAGAGGCTGCGTCTGGCATTGCCTTGTGCAGGAAGATGTTGAACTCTGAGGGGGAGTTCGCATACCCGAATGGGCAACGATTGAACGTGAAGAGCTTGTTCGAGAAAGAGAAAGCCAACTTGTGTTGGTCACGAGGCTGTCATGGTCCAGAAACCATTAGCCACGTTGACGGTGGAGAAGTACTTGGCGTTTGCCACCTTTGGCCAACGAGTACTTGGCATTATTCATTGGCCAACGAGACAACGGAACCAGTTTGTTGAGTTGTCTATCGTCAACAGTAAGACGCCATTTACCATTGTGGTTTTAGACCGGGCCACACGGGAGCGCTGTACGTACTGTTACATTCCCTGATTATCCGTTTAGCTAATAAGGAATCGATAATCTCTTGTAGCGCTGTGTATGCTGCGAGCGGGATTTTGTATTGTCTAACAAACGTAGGAGTTAGCCAACATCCCAAAGACAAGGCATGTTGTTTTGGCTGTGCCAAAAACCAAAGAACTTGGTGTATAGTATATGCGGACTAAAATGTCCGCTCCCACATAGACTGTATGTGGGAGGTCCGTGACAACCAGTAGGTAGTGAAATACTTCGGATCGATAGCGCACACACCCCTACTGCGATGTCGTCTGGGGAGTTGTTCCCAGTGGAAATCTAAACGTTTTCGGCACAAGGGGATGACAGGCTCCAGCTGTTTTCGAAATTGCCTTGAATATTTCCAAACTGATTGTGGATTTTTCTGACCAGGTTACCAGTCTGGCATCCTCAACCATATTCCTGTTTAGGCACACGCCCCCTATCAGAGCAGGGCGGTAAGTGTCGGCTGGTGAGTCACCCAAGCCACACAGGAAAACCTCATGTTCGTTGAAGTTCCGAGTTGAACTCACCTTGTCATTTGCCACCAATGGCGGGCTCATGGCCAAGTTCACCGGGTTTGCTTCAGATGCTGACGTCGAACCCACGTCGTTGCACAGTGTATGGCAGGTAGCCTTGGAAGAATGCGGTGAAGGCAACAGAGTTGGCATAGGTGTTTGTGACCAGATCTTTTTTTATCTTTATTTAACCTTTATTTAACCAGGCAAGTCAGTTAAGAACAAATTCTTTTTTTCAATGACGGCCTAGGAACAGTGGGTTAACTGCCTGTTCAGGGGCAGAACGACAGATTTGTACCTTGTCAGCTCGGGGGTTTGAAATTGCAACCTTCCGTTTACTAGTCCAACACTCTAACCACTAGGCTACCCTGCTGCCCCTTTTGTTTAGAGGTCACATTTTCCAACTTTCTCACCTGGTCTTTCTCATCCTTCATTAAATCAGTGACTTCAATGAGTTCTGCTGTTTTGTCCTCCAACTTGATCATTGTGCTCATTAACGTCTTGATGCACCCATCCCGTTAGCGGGATCATTTTCGTCAACATCCGCTGAATTGCAGAGCGCCAAATTCAAACAAAAAATATTTAATGTTCATGAAATCACAAGTGCAATATAGCAAAACACAGCTTAGCTTGTTGTTAATCCACCTGGCGTGTCAGATTTTTTAAAAGTTTTTCGGCGAAAGCATACCAAACGTTTATGTAAGGACATCTCTCTCAGCAGACAAAACATTACAAACAGCTAGATAGATTGGTCACGAAAGTCAGAAAAGCAGTAAAATGAATCGCTTACCTTTGATGATCTTCGGATGTTTGCACTCACGAAACTCCCAGGTACACAATAAATGTTGTTTATTACTTTTTGTTCCATAAAGATTATTTTTATATCCAAAATACCTCCATTTGGTTGGCGTGTTATGTTCAGAAATCCACAGGCTCCAGCGGTCACGACCGGGCAGACAAAAATTCCAAATAGTAGCCGTAAAGTTCATAGAAACATGTCAAACGTTTTTTATAATCAATCCTCAGGTTGTTTTTACAATATATAATCTATAATATTTCAAGCGGACTGTACCTTCTTCAAAAGGAGAGAGAGAGAAAATATCTGATCCAAGCTGTTGCGCATGCAAAACGCTGCTGGCACCCAGCCATACAATGACGCGATGTGATCTTTCTCGCTCATTTTTCAAAATAAATCGTGAAACTATGTCTAAAGACTGTTCACAACATGTGGAAGCCATAGGAAAAGGAATCTGGTTGATATCCCTTTAAATGGAGCCAAGGCATGCAATGGATCAGAGAGATTTCAGGAAAAACAGCACTTCCAGGTTGGATTTTCCTCAGGTTTTCGCCTGCAATATAAGTTTTGTTATACTCACAGACAAATATTTTTGACAGTTTTGGAAACTTTAGAGTGTTTTCTATCCTAATCTGACAATTATATGCATATTCTAGCTTCTGGGCCTGAGAAATAGGCCGTTTCATTTGGGTACGTTTTTCATCCAAACATCAAAATACTGCCCCCTACACTCAACAGGTTTTAACTGATCGTCTTTGGTCTGCAGCTTTTCATTCACAACCGTTTGCAGGGCATCAAGTTGCTCGCCCTGGTTTCTAGCTAGCTCGTTAGATTCATCTAGTTTTGCATGGACTTCATCGTATTTAGTTTTGGCTAAAACGAGCTGTTCCATTAGAATACGGACTTGGTCAAGAGTTTGTTCGCGTTCTTTGTTATAAGTATTAGCCAGATCTTCCAATTTATCTGTTCTCACACACAGTTCCTCTGCTAGCAGTAGCTTATCTTTTTCTGCTTTCGATGCCAGCTCCCAGGTTCTCTCCACCTGTGCCTTGAACGCCCCAGCTTCCTGTTCGTGCCTTTGCTGGGCACTGAGGTACTGGTGCACTGTCCATCTCTGCTGGTGGGCATAGTTGAGGGCTAAACTGGAGAGAACCTTCACAAGGCCTCCCTGATGGTCTATTTTGAAGAGAGTCCGTCACAATGTCTGCATTTTTCTCGCTTATGGCATCAAAATCTAACATTTCCAGCCCCTCGGCATAGTTAGGATTTGCATCGTTGCTGAGGTAAGCGATCAATCTTTCCGTGGGTGAAGGTCCACTGATTAGATGAAACATGGGTGGAAACCCATCTGATGGATTGCTCATTGTTATGATGATCAGTTATTTCAATTTACGTAATGTTTGGGTTTTTGAGTTGGAGGCTGCAAACACGATTTAACTCAAATGTCAGTGAATGATCAAGACTGGGTCAGTCATGTGAGTTGGTTATTACTGAACTTGCCAAAACAGATTTAATTGATTAAATCGATTTTAATGATACATCTAACCTCTATAGGCTATTTGGGAATTGTAACTTGAATTCACCTTAAGAGTTGCTATCTCTAAGTAAACATTGAAAAGTTTAACGATGTCTCATTGGTTAGAACACATTCGTTTGCGTATTATTCCAATAACCAACTTGGAAAGGTAGTGTAGCAATTTAACGTATGTATTCAACTGAATGAGACAATGATATCCAATCAGTTGAGGCTGGTTAGATATCGTACAGCATAACCTGAAATATTTTAAAATAATTACTGGTGATTCTTCACCACCGGAGGTCACTGTTAACACAAGCTAAAATCGCCAAGATACCAGTGAAGGTAGAATTTCACAATGCTGTTAAAAGTTCTCCCTAAACACAATTAAGCTGGTAAAACAGATTTATGAATCAATTTTAATGATTTGTCAACCCCATATAGGCTAAAGGAATTTGCTTTAATTAACCTGAAATAGTTGCTATATCTAAGTTAATGTGGAACAGTTTAACCTGGTTAGAACACATTAGTTTGTGTATTATTCCAATAACCAAACTGGAACCAGTACTTGAAAGTGTACATGATCGCATGGGACACCAGGGGATAGAACACACACAGAACCTACTTAGACAGAGATGGGTTGGGATGTATGAAGATGTTGACAAAGATGCCACAGCCCAAAATACAGGAACCAATTAAACCCTTCCTAGCTTCACGGCCCCTTGAAGTTATTGCAGTGGATTTCACCATCCTGGATCCTGCGTCTGATGATCGTGAGAATGTGTTAGTGGTAACGGATGATTTCACTTAGTTCACTCAAGTGTTCCCTACTCATGACCAGTAAGGCGATACTATAGCAAAGGTCCTTCTCAAGGAGTGGTTCATGAAGTATGGGGTGCCTGAGAGATTGCACTCTGACCGAGGGAGAAATTTTGACAGTGAAGTCATCGCTGAGTTGAGTAAGCTTTATGGAAACCTGCATGACCCTCCATCACCCTGAGGGGAACGCTCAGTGCAAGAGGTTTAATAGAACGCTCCATGATCGTCTGCACGCACTGTCGCCAGAAAAGTAGCGCCTTTGGCCTGAGCAGTTACCAGAGTTGGTGTATGCCTACAATATGACGCCCCATTCCACCACTGGGTACTCGCCGTACTACCTGCTTTTCGTGGTCCTTCAATACCTTCCTGAAACATAACTGGTTGGCTGTTCACCAGGAGCGTTAGAACAAGGCACACAAAAGTGCAAGAGAGTACACAGAACAAAAAGCATCAGAGAGACTTGAACAAAGTGTACTGTCCAGCCATTGATGTAGGCCAGCTGGTTTACTTACGCCACAGACCTAAGGATAGAAACAAGATTCAGGATGCCTGGGGCCCTACTCTGTACAGAGTGATCGAAGTACAGGGTACTACACATGCCGTCGAGCCGTTAGAGGGTGGGCCTGTAAAAACGGTTCATAGGGTTATTTCTAAGGCCATGTGTGACAGACCATCCTGTCCCTGCTCCTAGGCTAGGGAAGAACAGTGCGCCAGTAACCCCCATCGGCCCTCCTGTCTTTGCCAGAGCCCTCTACTCCTGAGTTTGTAGTGTTAGAGGAAATCTCCTATCCTAAGATAACTAGAGAGGAAAACACAGAACCTGTGGGTAACACTGATAGTGACAGTTATTTTTCCGGAAGATGAAGATGTTACTGAGGAACAAGATGTTTCTGATCCATGCAAATGATTCATGCAAATGATTCTGTGAATGAACCGGAGATTGAAGTGCCTATTCCTGCTCCGCACAGAAGTACCACACTCAAACCCATATAATGTTCCTAAATCAGCTTGTAATAATGCAGTTTCATTCAGTCCCAAAGTGTTGTCCCAGGTTTTAACCAGTCTGGGAACTGTATTCTTCAGAGAAGCTTTAAGAGAAGTTAGGAAATTGTGCTAAGTCACCGAGGAGGTTGACTTTGTAGCAGGGGAGAATGTAGCCAAGTGGTAAAAGCGCATATCTGCATACCTTTATATCCACTATCCCTTTAAGAAATCCATAGCTAAGGTATGCAACTGGTTATGGGATTGCGCAGTGTGTAAGAGTGAGAGCCAGCAATTACACTGGAGAGCTGTTGAAATCCATTGTGGGTCTAACATTACTTTAGATGGGTAAATACCACTTTTTTTTCTTAATCTTGTACAGGAATATATCATATTTTGCATCATCTGCAGTGTATAAGAGTTTGTTTTGGAATATTTATGCCAGATTTATGCCTTATTGAAGAGAGAAGGAATTCTAGAAAGAAAACAAAGTGAGAAAACAACAGAACAAAACTAACATTATTTTCTTGTACCCTGAAATATGTAACAATTAATTATTTTTATTTTCTATTTATGTTAGCCTGTTGATACTTTCAGATTGACATGAGGATGTGCTTTCCAAACCACGTTGTGAAGTTGATGATAACATTATTTGAATCGTGAGTGATTATCAGAATTACATTCTATTTTATGTAAAGCTTTAGGGTGTTGTATTTTGTTTCATTTATTAATTGTAATTTATCTGTTAATATGACATTTCCCCCAGTGCTGTATGGGTGAGATGAGGATCTACTGTTCCATGTGGGGTTAGGGTATCACGTGGACAGTGTGTTTAAAGTAGAGCCACTACCGTGTATGCATTTTATATTGTACTTATTGTTCTCAGGTTGTTTCTATGTACTTTACTAACATATTTATTTCACTTGATTGTGATTCAGTCCGAACTTTACTTTATGGTGACTTCATCTTGTGGTGATTTCCCTTCTACGTTATCCTATTTTAAATGTAATCTTCAACAGAGTAAACAATCCCAAATTAGTTTGTGTCCTGTGCTTGTTTTACTTTTTCCAGGCTACATGACGATGCATAGATATTAAACAGCGAATATTAGCAGTGTAAAAACAAAGGGGGAGGGTCAATGTAAATGTCCATTTGATTAATTGTTCAGCAGTCTTATAGCTTGGGGATAGAAGCTGTTAAGGAGCCTTTTGGACCTAGACTTGGTGATCTGGTACTGCTTGCCATGCGGTAGCAGAGAGAACAGTCTATGACCTGGGTGACTGGAGTCTTTGACAATTTTTTGGTCCTTCCTCTGACACCGCCTAGTATATAGGTCCTGGATGGCAGGAAGCTTGGCCCCAGTGATATATTGGGACGTATGCACTACCCTCTGTAGCGCCTTACAGTCGGATGCCAAGCGGTTGCCATACCAGGTGGGGATGCAAACGGTCAGGATGCTCTCGATGGTGCAGCTGTACAACTTCTTGAGGATATGAGGACCCATGCCAAATCTTTTCAGTCTCCTGAGGGGGAAAAGGTGTTGTTCCCTCTTCACGACTCTCTTGATGTGTTTGGACCATAATAGTTGGTTGATGATGTGGACACCAAGGAACTTGAAACTCTTTCATTGAAGAGGAGGTCCAGCAGCCTGTAACGTTTGTGAAAAGGAAAATGGTTGACTAAGGGGTAGTGAATTGAATTTCCTTTACTGTTCCATAGTGCCTTTTCTTTAATCGGCATATCTAAACGTGAGTACATTACCTTGAAAACTACTGTCAGGCATCTTGGACGTAGTCTCAGAGCTAGATCAGGGGTGACCTCATTGAAGAGGAGATCCAGCAGCCTGTAGTGTTTGTGAAAAGGAAAATGGTAGACTAAGGGGTAGTGAATTTAATTTCCTTTACTGTTGCAGAGGGCCTTTTCTGGAGAGGTTTTAAATGTAGTCTACAGGAAATATGCGTCTTAAAATCCCATGTTTATTTTTTGAATGTTTGTGTTTCTGAATGGTGATCAAACACTATAAAATATGGCGGTTATTTACGTGCATTACGCAGCATCCCCATATTATACACAATTTTCCTTCCAAATCATAAAAATACCACACATCTCTATCATCACTATCACTATCATCATACAGCTAATGTTAGCTAACTCAAAAGAGAATACTCTTTACAATGTGATTTTGAAATTTTATGCACTGAAAGAGATACATAGAAATCCGATTGTAAAACCTGTTCTCTTTTGAGTCATATATTTTACTAACAGCTAGCTAGCTAACTAGCTCAGTGAACGCAAGGATATAGAGGTTATTGTCAGAGATATAACATTAGCTCATTGACAAATAAATTAGCTAGCTAGCTAATAATCTCTACTATTCTATGTTAACTATGATGTCAGTTCAGTTGGTGTCTGAGACATGACTACTGATGATTACTGATGATAGGACGACATAAACTGTATCTTGGAAAGTCTACACATTCTAGTTATCAGATTCACATGGAATTGTTGCGCAATTTAAATGTTTAAATATGAAACTATTTGGGAAAATATGAAATGTAATTTTAGCTCCTAAATGAGAGAACGGTTTATCATAGAGAAACTCTGCTCACTCAGAGGCCCGCCCAAGTGAACAGAGATTTCGACGTGCTCCACTGTAGCCCTGTCGATATGGGGGCCTGTTTATCCCTCCTTTTCCTGTAGTCCACTACCATCTCCTTTGTCTTGCTCACATTGAGGGAGAGGTTGTTGTCCTGGCACCACACTATCAGGTCTCTGACCTCCTCCCTATAGGGTGTCTCATTGTTGTGATAAGTCCTACCACTGTTGTGTTGTCAGCAAACTTAATGATGGTGTTGAAGTCATGTTTGGCCACGCAGTCGTGGGTGAACAGGGAGTACAGGAGGGAACTAAGCACGTGCCCCTGATGGGCCCCTGTATTGAGGATCAGCGTGGCGGATGTGTTGTTACATACCCTTACCACCTGGGGCAGCCTGTCAGGAAGTCAAGGATCCAGTTGCAGAGGGAGCTGTTTAGGTCCAGGGTTCTTAGCTTAGTGATGAGCTTTGTGGCACTATGGTGTTGAACGCTGAGCTCTAGTCAATGAACAGCATTCTCATATAGGTGTTCCTTTTGTCCAGGTGGTAAAGAGCAGTGTAGAGTGTGATTGAGATTGTGTCACCTGTGGATCTGTTGCGAATTGGAGTGGGTCTAGGGTTTCTGGGGATGATGGTGTTAATTGGAGCCATGACCAGCTTTCAAAGCACTTCATGGCTACAGATGTGAGAGCTACAGGGTGGTAGTCATTTAGGCAGGTTACCTTCACATTCTTGGGCACAGGGACTATGGTGGTCTGCTTGAAACGTGTGGGAGAGGTTGAAAATGTCAGTGAAGACACTTGCCAGTTGGTCAGCGTATGCTCTGAGTACACACCCTGGTAATCCTTATGAATGTTGACCTGTTTAATGGTCTTGCTCACATCGACTATGGTGAGTGTGATCACACAGTCATCTGGAACAGCTGGTGCTCTCATGCATGCTTTAGTGTTGCATGTCTCAAAGCGAACATAAAAAGCATTTAGCCCGTCTGGTAGGCTTGCGTCACTGGGCAGCTCGCAGCCGTGTTTCCCTTTGTAGTCCGTAATAGTTTGTGATGGTACTGCAGTTTAACTTACATTCAGCCATATTAACATTTTATATTCATCCAATGTCTTCCATGTTTTTGGATGATGTGATGACTTCGTTGCTGCTCACCCTGCTCCCTGTGTGCAGTGTTAGTGTTAGTGCGCATGTGATGTTGGTTTGTATAAACTGGATGCAACCCGGATGTAGACGGTCCATTAATCGGCATATGCAAACGTGAGTCCGTTACCTTGAAAACTACTGTCAGGCATCTTGGACGTAGTCTCAGAGCTAGGTCAGGGGTGACCTCATTGAAGAGGAGATCCAGCAGCCTGTAGTGTTTGTGAAAAGGAAAATGGTAGACTAAGGGGTAGTAAATTTAATTTCCTTTACTGTTCCAGAGGGCCTTTTCTGGAGAGGTTTTAAATGTAGTCTACAGGAAATATGCGTATTAAAATCCCATGTTTATTTTTGGAATGTTTGTGTTTCTGAATGGTGATCAAACACTATATAATATGGTGATTATTTACGTCCATTACGCAGCATCCACCATATTATACACAATTTTCCTTCCAAATCAAAAAATACCACACATCTATATCATCAATGTTAGCTAACTCAAAAGAGAATATGCTTTACAATGTGATTTTTAAATGTTATGCACCGAAAGAGATACATAGAAATCCGATTGTAAAACCTGTTCTCTATTGAGTCATATATTTTACGAACAGCTAGCTAGCTAACTAGCTCAGTGAACACAAGGATATAGAGGTTATTGTCAGAGATATAACATTAGCTCATTGACAAATAAATTAGCAAGCTAGCTAATAATCTCTACTATTCTATGTTAACTACTTACGGGGTGACCAACGCTTGCTGCTGGGACTGTCAGTGGCAACTCAAGTGTTGTGACTTGTCATGTCCTTGGCTATGCCAGATTAAGTGATATGACATGCTATTCTATAAAATAATTTATCTGTAATTAATATGACCTGATTAAGTTAATCAGGTAAATGTAATTAACTAGAAAGTCATGGGCATATTTACTCTGAGCTGCACTTCGGGAGATTGTTCGTAGATGGGAGGCCGGATGGTCCAGCATAGATCTCTGGTCCTCTGAAGACTGTCTAGTGGTGAACTGGAGTGTGGTGGAATGTATACTCTGTCCGTCCTCTCCTAGCCCACATTTAGCGGGGGGGGGGGGGGGGTAGCACTTCTTTAGTGAATAAGAGTTCAAAGTTCATACCAAGTTGCCATACTTTAAGCTCATGCTATATTCTGGCTGGTATAGTCGAAATTCATCCTTCCAGCGTGTAGGTCGTCACCTTCACATTGAAATTCGAGGCCAATTGCGTTAGGTTCTTGCTGATGTTGACTTAGTTCTGTAGGTGGTCTTTGTCCTTTCAACGTGGGGACTGCCAGTCTGCACGTCCTTGGAACAGGAAGTTACATTTTCATCAACAGGTTTATTTAGTGGTGAAAGAAGGGCGTGTTTAATAGTTTATACAACCCATGTCTGTTCACTTGGGCGGGCCTCTGAGTGAGCAGAGTTTCGCTATGATAAACCATTCTCTCATTTAGGAGCTAAAATAAAATTTCATCTTTTCACAAATAGTTTCATATTTAAAAATGTATATTGTACAACAATTCCATGTGAATCTAATAACTAGAATGTGTAGACTTTCCAAGATACAGTTTATGACATCCTATCATCAGCAATCATGTCTCAGATGCCAACTGAACTGACAACATATTCATTAAGTCCCAACGCATATTTTCAACTGGTTGGATTACCAAAAAATGGTTCCGTTTCCCATCTTTTGATGTCACCAGACTCTCTCTCAATGTTAACAAAGGGATTTTCAATAGTCACAATGGTAGAGTAGAGAGAAGAAAAGGGGGAAAGGTATTTACGGGGGTCATAAACCTCCCCCTCAGGCCAACGTCATGACAGACTGCATCAGGCTTCAGTATCAGAAGCTTGGCTTACCCCATCCTTTTTTTGCAGCAGGTTTAATGCACTCATCTGCAAAATGTGCTCTGCAAACGGTACTTTTTTGTGATCAAATTGGGTGCATCCTGAGCTTGGCAAATGAATGTAACCCACTTTTCCCTCATTAAGTCTTCATTTCTGGGGAAGATAAAGAAATGTAAATTGCTTTTACAGCCTAAGACCGGTAGCTAGTTAGCTGACCTGTTGCTGAATCAGAAGATATGGTGGCAACTTACAGGTAATGCACGGTACACATTCAAATGAGGGATGAGGATGAGGATGAACAAAGCATAAGATTGGCAACATTGATAATAAGTAGCTAGGCTCACATCATCCTAGCTGAGGCAAATCGGATCCGAGTAATTCAGCCTCATGTCAGTTTCTTTACTTTGACTCTGTAAGGTTGAAAAGTCTAATTCAAGAGATAACATGCTGTTCATGCAAGTACAAATTAAATTGTAGTATATTTTTGTAGCATATAAAACAAAAGTTCTGAAGCTAGTTTGTTCTTTACATATCTAGCCTCTCAATTTCCATCCTCATATAAAGAGACACGAGAAACAAACATAGCTACATGAAAGTCAGTTAAGAACAAATTCTTATTTACAATGATGGTCTAGCGGGGAACAGTGGGTTAACTGCCATGTTCAGGGGCAGAGCGACAGATTTTTACCTTGTCAGCTCGGGGATTCAATCCAGCAACCTTTCTGTTACTGGCCCAGCGCTCTAACCACTAGGCTACTTGTCGCCCCAGGGGAAGGTGAGAATGGTGTATTCATTGTTATTGCCTCTGGACTAAATTTTCAATTAACAGTGAAATGGAAATTGATACCCTATCAAATTCAATAAACTTTGGGCTAGATTACTCCTTAAGTGTTCCTTTGACTGTTATTAATGGGCTTATCCAGATTTCTTAATCAGAACAGCATTACATATGTTGATTGTGCTGCAAGGAAAAGAGCTGGAGCATAACATTATTTCACAACACACTGGTCCGTCCACACAAAACAACAAAGATGTTTTTGAAGGTTAGAAATGTTTGCTTTTTTACCTAGTCTTTTGACACCTTGCAATGGCTTTGTCAGTGATCAAACCACAATGTCAATTTAAAGAATGTACTGTGTCATGAAGTGGCCCTTTCAGGGTGTAGATTGTGGATTCCCTCCCCTCTCTCACTCTCTCTCCTGAAGCCAGGTTTTGTTATCTCAGGTCATAAATTCCTGGCAGAGACTCTCTCCCCCTGGTCATGCAGAAAGAAAGGGAGAGAGCGCAGAGAGAGAACAAAGGACTTCACTTGGCCAAACTCCTAAATCCCCAAACTGGGAGACAACAATATATCTACTTTTGAGAATGTGGGAAGGGTCCGTGGACACTTAAGGGACAGCTATGACGAGTGTGTTTCATTTGGTGATTTCATAAAGGACAAGAAACACACATAACTGTATAACCTGTATAACCTAAGTGTACATTTCCCAACTGTCAGATTTACATCTAAATATGGTGAAACGTATGTGATTAAACATGAAACAATTTGTGAAAAGATGTAATGTTAACCTACTAAATGAGAGTATGGATTTTCATATAAAGATTAAATAGTCAGTGGCCATGCCCACGTGAGCATAGGCATTACGTCGGCGTCATGGACTACCCTTTTCTACTGAAACTGTCACGCCCTGACCTTAGAGATCCTTTTTATGTCTCTATTTTGGTTTGGTCAGGGCATGAGTTGGGGTGGTCATTCTATGTTTTGTGTCCAGAAACAGACCAAGCAGCGTGGTAAGGAGGAATGGACGTGAGAGGACATCCTAAATGGCAAAGGATCCTGGACATGGGAGGAGATTCTGGAGGGGAGGGATCGCCTGCCCTGCGAGCAGGTAGAAGCAGAGAGGAAGACGGAGCGGCAACAGTATGAGGGAACACGGCCTGCGAGGAAGCCCGAGAGGCAGCCCCTCAAAAAATGTTTTGGGGGGCACACGGGGAGTGTGGCTGAGTCAGGTTGGAGACCTGAGCCAACTCCCCGTGCTTACCGTGGCGAGCATGTGACTGGTCAGGCCCCGTGCTGTGGGGTGATGCGCACTGTGTTGAGGCTGAGCATTCACAGGCCGGTGTGCTTGGTGCCAGCGTCCCGCATTTGCCGGGTGGAAGCGGGCATCCAGCCAGAATGGGTTTGACCGCCAGTGCGCCTCCACGGCCCAGTGTATCCGGTGCCTCGGCCAAGGAAGAGGCCTCCTGTATGTCTCCCCAGCCTGGTGAGTCCTGTGCCTGCTCCCAGAACCAGGCCTCCTGTGTGTCTCCCTAGCTTGGTGAGTCCTGTGCCTGCGTCCAGTCTGGCTTCTAGCGACGCCCTCCAGTCCGGAGCTTCCAGCGACGCCCTTCCAGCGGCGCCCTCCAATCCGGAGCTTCCAACGACGCCCTCCAGTCCGGAGCCTCCAGTGTCACCCTCTAGTCCGTGAGCCTCCAGTGTCGCCCTCCAGTCCGGAACCTCCAGTGTTGCCCTCCAGTCCGGAGCCTCCAGTGTCGCCCTCCAGTCCGTGAGCCTCCAGTGTCGCCCTCCAGTCCGGAGCCTCCAGTGTTGCCCTCCAGTACGTGAGCCTCCAGTGTCGCCCTCCAGTCCGGAGCCTCCAGTGTGGCCCTCCAGTCCGTGAGCCTCCAGTGTCTCCCTCCAACTAGAGTGCCCAGTCCGGGGCCCGCAACGAGGGTGCCCAGTCCGGGACATGCAGCGAGGGTGCCCAGTCCGGGACACGCAGCGAGGGTGCCCAGTCCGGGGCCCGCAGCGAGAGTGCCCATTCCGGGGCCCGCAGCGAGGGTGCCCAGTCCGGGGCACGCAGGGAGGGTGCCCAGTCCGGGGCCCGCAATGCGGTGGCAAGGGTCCCCGCTCTAGAGGCGCCACCTAAGTGGGCCAAGCCAGAGGTGGAGCGGGCTCTACGTCCCGCACCAGAGCCGCCACCACGGATAGATGCCCACCCAGACCCTCCCCTATAGGTTTAGCGGCTGGAGTCCGCACCTTTGTGGGGGGGAGGGTAATTTCACGCCCTGACCTTAGAGATCCTTTTAATGTCTCTATTTTGGTTTGATCAGGGTGTGAGTTGGGGTGGGCATTCTATGTTTTGTGTTTCTATGATTATCTATTTCTAGGTTTTGGCCGAGTATGGTTCTCAATCAGGGACAGCCGTCTATCGTTGTCTCTGATTGGGAACCATACTTAGTACCCTTTTTCCCACCTGTGTTTGTGGAAGTTAACTTTGTTTGATGGCACATAGCCTTAAGCTCACGCTGCACTTTGGTCCTCTTTTTCCAACGGCCGTTACAGAAATGCATAAAACCCACTCCTGATGAAATTCACACCACCTCAAACAAACCACTGTGTAAGCTAAGGTTGCAAATGGTTGAATTTCTAAGACCAAAACATGCCGGGTGACGCTGGTGTGTGAAGTGGTTTAAACTACAACTCAACCAAAGGACAAGACTATACCACGTGGATCATCGGTTAAATGGCTGGAAATGGTTAAACTCAGAGGCTATAGATTCCTACAGAATAAGAGCAAACCTTGAACACAAATTACTAGTCTGCAGCTAGAAATTACGTAAACCTAGGACGAGAATACAGACAACCGCCGAAGCAACTCTTCTATGAGAATATTTCTGAATGGTACTCTGAAGTATCCAACACCTACAACCACAAAAGACTTTGTGACTTCAATGAAAGTTAACCAGAGACTCTGATGAACCCTACAGGGCGATCGAGGATTCCAAGAGAGAAGACAATGACATACGGGCGTATATATAAATACATTGCAATTATTCTCTAATGAGTGGCCGTTCATGTGCAAAGGATTAGCATTTCAATTAATATAATTATAGACTGTGTGTAATGAATCCATTTGTCTTTCCCGCTCTTTCTCGGTCCCTCCCCTTTCCCTTTGTCTGCCAAGCTGTCATATTGGCTTAGCCCACTAGGGACTTTTCTATCATTGTTAGTAACCAATATCTACTGTTTGTTCATTATATATTTCTTTGATTATTTAGTTAGTTAGTAAATAAATAATTAAGCCAATTTGTATATTGCTGATTCATAATTTAAGCTAGGGTTCATGCAGATAGCCAAGAATTTTACGATGTTCAGATCAGACTGATAGAAGGTGAAGAATAATTAATGATTTACTGCTATTGATATAAAAGATCTTCAGATCTTTAAGAGTGGATTCAGGAGATAGCCGCTCTATATAAACTAATGCTCCCGTGGTGCCCCGGATTCCTAATGAGTCTGTTATTGCCTGATTAATTTAATAAAATAATTAAACGTTAGGTAATCGATTTGAAAATAGCATGTCATCTCATTTAATCATACTAGAGACACAATATAATGGTGAGGAATCTGTAATAGAATGAGGTATTCTGATTAAATTAAGTATATATATTAATTGTGCAAACAGATTACTGTTCAAACAGACTGCGTTAGATACGAATAGAGTCGTGTGGTGCGTGTTGCTCATTTAGTTGTCCCGGTGTCGCGTATAAGATGATGTCAGAGTTTCTTATGAGTTGTTAAATTCCAGATTTAGTCCGTTATGCCAAACGGTACTAATTCTGTCGGTCAATATTCATTTCTAGAGCAAGGGCATCGATCCAGTAATGTTAGAAATTTGAGGATAGATCTGTTCGGTGACAAAGCCAAAGTGTTATCTGTCTGCTTATAGCGTTGAGCAAGCATGGGTAGGCCAAAGGTGTATCTGTTTTTATGTACAGCGCTAGAAAAGAGTATGCCGAATGGGTTAATGTGAGACGTCACTAGTAAACCCCCTTTCCATGTTGTATGGAATCCTTTGTGCTGTGGGAACAGTATAATAATAGCTATCTGGCACGAGATGCTACAGCTAACAAAGTTTTCCTGTGTCACTGCTAAACTCTTCCGTCTTGGGCCATTGTTCCTCCATTGTACTTCTGTTCGAGTTCAGCTTTGTGCGATCAGTGACCTAAAGTGGTGAACCACAAGTAATATATTTAAAAAATGATTATATTTGAAAGCAAAACGTGTGCTCATATGGTGTAACTACGGACAAATGTATGATAATCCTGCCAATCTCAATTGACTGGGTAATTGTCTCATTCAATGGAATAAGTTAAATTGTCGAACATAACTTTTTAAGTTCTTCCAATTAAATTAGATATTTAAACTTTCCAATATCGACCTAGATGAAACAACTTCTTAGGTTAATTAAAGTTTAAATTCCCAGATAGCCTATCCAGTTATGATTAATCATTATCATTGACTAATCAATTCAATTTGCTTTTGCAAATTCATTCACATCCAACTCCCACAATACTGGTACAGCACTGATGGTTAATTAACACCCATAAATAGATTAAAATCGTCTTTGCAGCTTCCAACCTATTCCAAAACCAAACTTAGGATAATTATTTATTTCTCTCCTCTCAAATATTCTAATAATGTGCAAGCTATTAGAAGGAGTGGTTCCCACTCCCCAGCTAATTAGTGAAACCTTACCCATAAAATAATTGATCTCTGACCTCAGCAGCGATACCAACCCTAATTATGCCATTAGTGGAAAAACTGTAGAAATTGTGACAAACGCTCTCCAAAATCAACCACCGGGCACAGGCCTTGTAATTTAGCCCTGATGTCTTGCCATCCAAGATTGGCATCGGTCCAATACCACAGTGCACAACAAGGTGGAGAGAACCGGCAAACTGATGACAAACACAGACAAGGGAAAAATTCTGCTAGCTATGGAACTGCGTTTGAAAACTGAACAATTAAATGTTATTGCAAAAACCTATGACGACGAACAAGCACAAACTCTTCAACAAAATCGTCTTTGACAGGAACAAATCGCCTTCTACAGGAACAACTCAATTTAGCCCAAACCAAATACAATGATGTCCACGCAAAACTAGATAAATCTCACGAGTTATCACAAACAGGAGCGTTCAACTTGATAACTTGCATGCAGTTTTGTTCAACGTTACTCAAAGTAACACTGTTCTACTCCAAATGCTGCAGACGAAATACATTATTTTTAATGAACACAATGACTAAGTTGGATGACAAATCAGCAGAACTCATTGAAGTCGCTGACCAAATGAATTGTGAAAGCTCATGTGATGAAAATGGAAATATTGATTTCTAAGCAAAGGGAGGAAATCTCATCACTGAATCTCTGGCTCCATACACAAGACCTCTATCTGCAAACAAAGACAGATAAGTTTGAGACTGAAAGGAGCAAATGCGACACTCACATGTCCAAAATCGGTACTCTAAGCACTCAAGTGGACTCTGCAATGCAGCAGAATACCACCCCTAGGTACAATCTGGTGGAATTCCAGAACAGTCATGCGCTATAGCGTGACTACCCAACCAAGCAACTGGAGTACAGTACTCAAAGGAGTGAGACGATAGGTTTCAGACTTTGCCTCTCTCATGTGTCCCTCAGTCTTCTCCTCTTGGCCGTTCGTCACTGAGTACTATGGCGGCACTGAGTAATATGGCGTCTCATCGCCAACAAAGCCAAAGCTTGGCTTCTCCTCTTGGTCTTTTGCCCCAATTTCCCCACAGGATGAAGCCAACCCTCTCCGCCCGCTTGGTGTGGAACACCTTGACAAATGCAATAATTTTCCCACCTTTGACCCCTTTCCAGGACAGCCAAATGATACTGAACGTTCCTAGCTGACATAGAGGACTCATTGGCTGGCTACCCAAACGCTACGGGTTCTGACAGCGTTTACCTGTTGAAGTGAACGTCGAATAGACACGTGACGAGGTTCATTCGTCTACAACAGCAACACGTTCTTAACGACTACACTAAACTTGCCACAGCTTTGAAATTAGAATTCAGTGGTTCTGCGACTCACAAACACGATAGCTCACTGGCTAACACTGTCAAACAAGCTCGGAAGGACCACCCACAAGCTTACAATCATAAACTTTGTTCAGCTTACTTTGCCTTCTCACTGAAACAGGAATGGAAGAGCTGTACCAATTCAAACAAATGTTTCTGTCAAACATGTATCCCACCTTCATTACCTACTTGTCTGGAGCTCTGTCAGCTCCGGACAGGCGGGAGACTCTGGCAGCTCCGGACAGGCGGGAGACTCTGGCAGCGCTGGACAGGCGGGAGCACCTGGAGGGAGGAGACTGAGAGACAGCCTGGTGTGTGGGGCTGCCACCGGGGGCCTGGTGAGTAGTGGAGGCACCGGATACACAGGGCCGTGGAGGCACACTGGCAGTCTTGAGTGCAGAGCTGGCCCCACCCGTTCTGGCTGGATACCAGCTTCCCCAGGCAAATGCGGGACGCTGGCACCGAGCATACCGGCCTGTGAATACTCCGCCTCGGTACCGTGCGCATCACCCCATAGCACGGGGCCTGACCAGTCCCATGCTCGCCACGATAAGCACGGGGGGTTGGCTCAGGTCTGCTTCCTGACTCTGCCAGGGGCTGCCTCTCGGGCCTCTCGGAACCATACCAGGCCAAACACAGAAATAGCAAATCATAGAAAAACTAACATAGACAACCCACCCAACTCACGTCCTGACCATACTACAACAATGACATAAAAAAATAACTATGGTCAGAACGTGACAGTACCCCCCCCCCCCAAAGGTGCGGAAAATCTGAACCTATAGGGGAGGGTCTGGGTGGCTGTCCGTCCGCGGTGGCGGCTCTGGCGCGGGACATGGACCCCACTCCACCATAGTCCTTGTCCGCCTCTTAGCCCGCCTCCGTGGCCTCTTTAGAGCTTTAGACTCTGGCAGCTCAGGACAGACGGGTGACTCTGGCAGCTCAGGACAGACGGGCGACTCTGGCAGCTCAGGACAGACGGGCGACTCTGGCAGCTCAGGACAGACGGGCGACTCTGGCAGCTCAGGACAGACGGGCGACTCTGGCAGCTCAGGACTGGAGGGAGACTGGCAGATCCGGACTGGAGGGAGACTCTGGCAGATCTGGACTGGAGGGAGAATCTGGCAGATCCAGACTGGAGGGATACTCTGGCAGCGCTGGACAGGCGGGAGCACCTGTAGGAAGGAGACGGAGAGACAGCCTGGTGCGGGGGGCTGCCACCGGAGGGCTGGTGCGTGGAGGTGGCACCGGATAGACCGGACCGTGAAGGCGCACTGGAGTTCTCGAGCACCGAGCCTGTCCAACCCTACCTGGCTGAATGCTCCCCGTAGCCAGGCCAGTGCGGCGAGGTGGAATAGCCCACACTGGGCTGTGCTGGCGAACCCGGGGACACCATGTGTAGGGCTGGTGCCATGTACCCCGGCCCGAGGAGACGCACTGGAGACCAGATGCGCTGAGCCGGCTTCATGGCACCTGGCTCGATGCCCACTCTAGCCCGGCCGATACGAGGCGCTGCTATGTACCGCACCGGGCTATGCCTGCGCACTGGGGACACCGTGCGCCTCACAGCATAACACAGTGCCTGCCCGGTCCACCTCTCTCCACGGTAAGCACGGGAGTTGGCTCAGGTCTCCTACCTGACTTAGCCACACTCCCTGTGTGCCTCCCTAATACAATTTTGGGGCTGCCTCTCAGGCTTCCTTGACCGCCGTGCCAACTCCATTCTCCGATATACCTCCTCACATTGTTCCAGAGAATCCGAGGCGGGCTCCGGCACTCTCCCTGGGTCGACTGACCACCTCTCTATTTTGTCCCATGTTGTAACCTCCTCCTTACCACGCTGCTTGGTCCTTTGGTGGTGGGTGATTCTGATACGGCCGTTGTTGGTGGAAGACTGTGAGTACAAAGGTCCAGCGTGGTATGTGTCCATATTTATTAAAATAAACACGGAAATAACAAAAAAAAACAAAGAGAAACGACCGAAAACAGTTCTGGCTGGTGCAGACACACAACAGGAAACAATCACCCACGAAATACAATAGAAAACAGGCTCCCTAAATATGGTTCTCAATCAGGGACAACGATTGACAGCTGCCTCTGATTGAGAACCATACCAGGCCAAACACAGAAATAGCAAATCATCGAAAAACTAACATAGACAACCCACCCAACTCACGCCCTGACCATACTAAAACAAAGACATAACAAAAGAACTAAGGTCAGAACGTGACAATTGGAGTGGCCATCACAAAGCCCTGACCTCAATAGTGTTGAAAATTTGTGGACAGAACTGAAAAAGCGTGTGCAAGCAAGGAAGCCTACAAACCTGACTCAGTTACACCAGCTCTGTCAGCAGGAATGGGCCTAAATTCACCCAACTTAATGGATTTTTATTTCCAAATTGGTGAAATGAAGTGTTTCAAAAAATGCAAAACATTTTTTAACTGAAAAGTGGTGCGTGCATATGTATTTACCCCCTTTGCATTGAAGCCCCTAAATAAGATGTAGTGCAACCAATTACCTACAGAAGTCACATAATTAGTTAAATAAAGGCCACCTGTGTACAATCTAAGTGTCACATGATCTCAGTATATATACACCTGTTCTGAAAGGCCCCAGAGTCTGCAACACCACTAAGCAAGGGCACCACCAAGCAAGTGGCACCATGAAGACCAAGGAGCTCTCCAAACAGGTCAGGGACTAAGTTGTGGAGAAGTACAGATCAGGGTTGAGTTATAAAAAATATCAGAAACTTTGAACATCCCACGGAGCACCATTAAATCCATTATTAAGAAATGGAAAGAATATCACACCACAACGAACCTGCCAAGAGAGGGCTGCCCACCAAAACTCACGGACCAGGCAAGAAGGGCATTAATCAGAGAGGCAACAAGGAGCTGCAAAGCTCAACAGTGGAGATTGGAATATCTGTCCATAGGACCACTTTAAGCTGTACACTCCACAGAGCAGGGGTTTACGGAAGAGTGGCCAGAAAAATGAGCATTGCTTAAGGAACAAAATGTGCAAACACATTTGGTGTTCGCCAAAAGGCATGTGGGAAACTCCCCAAACATATGGAAGAAGGTACTCTGGTCAGATAAGAGTAAAATGTAGCTTTTTGTCCATCAAGGAAAACTCTATGTCTGGCGCAAACTTAACACCTCTCATCACCCCGAGAACAGCATTCCCACAGTGAAGCATGGTGGTGGCATCATCATGGGATGTTTTTCCATCGGCAGGGACTGGGAAACTGGTCAGAATTGAAGGAATGATGGATGCCACTAAATACAGGGAAATTCTTGAGGGAAACCTCTTTCAGTCTTCCAGAGATTTAAGACTTGGATGGGGGTTCACCTTCCAGCAGGAAAATTACCCTAAGCATACTGCTAAAGCAACACTCAAGTGGTTTAAGGGAAAACATTTAAATGTCTTGGAATGGCCTAGTCAAAGCCCGGACCTCAATCCAATTGAGAATCTGTGGTATGACTTAAAGATTGCTGTACACCAGCGGAACCCATCCAACTTGAAGGAGCTGGAACAGTTTTGCTTTGAAGAATGGGCAAAAATCCCAGTGGTTAGATGTGCCAAGCTTATAGAGACATACCCCAAGAGACTTGCAGCTGTAATTGCTGCAAAAAAGGTGGCTCTATGAAGTATTGACTTTGGGGGTTTTCTGTTTTTGTCTTATTTCTTGTATGTTTCACAATAAAAAATATTTTGCATCTTCGAAGTGGTACAGTAGGCATGTTGTGTAAATGATACAACCCCCCCCCCCCCCCAAAAAAAAAACATATACTTTAAATCCAGGTTCAAAGGCAGCAAAATAGGAAAAATACCAAGGGGGTTGAATACTTTCGCAAGCCACTGCAGCATATTCATATCTAAACATTCCAAAATGTTCCTGTTGACCATTCCCCTGGTTTTGTAGAAGATGGTTGAATTTGCTTGTTTGCTCTTACTCTTACTCAAACTCACCTTTTGATTTAGATTGACTATGGAACTGCTTTTGCAGGACATATTGCCAGACAGATATCAATTAATTCCTATGTTAGATTGTGCACACTTAGATTTTTAAAAAAATAATTAAGATTGTATTCTAACTAGCTTGTAGTGTATAGATATTTTGTAAGAATGTTGTTGATCCATTCATTCTAAATTAATTCATCACTCTATCCAGAACCACATCCTATTTATAACGTAATTACCCAATCTCTTGAAATACAATTCACATGAATTTAGAGTATCTGCAGTGAATGTTAATTGGTTTAAAGTGATTAATTGTATAATTTATTTCAACAACTGTTTTCTTCTATTCGAAAAGCAATAGACTAATTAATCAAGTGGTTTGTGTCCTCTCTTCATACAATATACTTTGAGAAAAGCTAACTTATTTTTTGCCTCAAAGATACATTGTTTGACAATGCACTGGGAGAAAATGCTGTGAGAGTGATATTAATTGAATTTTCTTTCAGGGGCAAAGAAAACAAAGCATTTAATTTGTTAAGATAAGTTTTGCTATGTAAAAAAAATAAACATACAATTATTTCAATTACTGAATATTTAACTTAGCATCAGCAATC
>NC_034181.2:63395599-63483099 GCF_002021735.2 Oncorhynchus kisutch | reverse complement strand
ATAGGGTGTAGGCCAGGCAGCAGGCTGTTAGCCAGCCTGCCAGCTTAGTGGAGTCTGCCACTAGCACAGTCAGTGTAGTCAGCTCAGCTATCCCCATTGAGACCGTGTCTGTGCCTCAATCTCGGTTGAGCAAAACAAAACATGCGGATGTTAACTTTAGCAATCTCACTAGAATAAAGACCTCCTCTATTTCTGTCAGTATTTAAAGAGATTGTGATATCTCACATCTCAAAATAAGATGACTTAATGTTAGATCCCTCACTTCCAAGGCAGTTATAGTCAATTAGCTAATCACTGATCATAATCTTGATGTGATTGGCCTGACTGAAACATGGCTCAAGCCTGATGAATTTACAGTGTTAAATGAGGCCTCTCCTCCTGGTTACACTAGTGACCATATCCCCGCGCAGGTGTTGCTAACATTTATGACAGCAAATTTCAATTTACAAATAAAAAATCATGTTTTCGTCTTTTGAGCTTCTGGTCATGAAATCAAGGCAAACTACTCAATCACTTTTTATAGCCACTGTCTACAGGCCTCCTGGGCCGAGTTCTCTGAATTCCTGTCGGACCTTGTATTCATGGCAGATAAAATTCAAATTTTTGCTGACTTGTCACAAGACATTTGCTCCCTGAAAATACCCGAGCCCTGAAGCAAGCTTCCAGAAAATTGGAACGGAAATTGTGCTACACCAAACTGGAAATCTTCCGACTAGCTTGGAAAGACAGTACCATGCAATATCGAGGAGCCATCACTCACTGCTGCTCGATCATCCTATTTTTCCAACCTAATTGAGGAGAATAAGAACAATCCCAAAAATGTATTTTTGATACTTTCGCAAAGCTAAATAAAAAGCAGCATTCAACGAGAGAGGATATCTTTCACTTCAGCAGTGATAAATTCATGAACTTTGTCGATGAAAAGATCATGATCATTAGAAAGCAAATTACGGACTTCAAATATTTCTCCAAACCTCAGTTGTCCTGAGTCTGCACAGAACTGCCAGGAGCTAGGATCAATGGAGACACTCAAGTTTTTTTATATTGTATCTCTTGACACATTCATGAAAATAGTCATGGCCTCTAAACTGCCAAGCTGTATACTGGACCCTATTCCAACTAAACTACTGAAAGAGCTACTTCCTGTGTTTGGCCCTCCTATGTTGAACATAATAAATGACTCCTTATCCACCGGATGTGTACCAAACTCACTAAAAGTGGCAGTAATAAAGCCTCTCTTGAAAAATCCGAACCTTGACCCGGAAAATGTAAAAAACTATCGACATATATCGAATCTCCCATTCCTCTCAATTTCTTTTGAAAAAGCTGTTGCACAGCAACTCACTGCTTTCCTGAAGACACATAATGTATACAAAATGTTTCAGTCCGGTTTTAGACCCCATCATAGCACTGAGACTGCACTCGTGAAGGTGGTAAACAACCATTTAATGGTGTCAGACCTAGGCTCTGCATCTGTCCTCATGCTCCTAGACCTTAGTGCTGTTTTTGACACCATCGATCACCACATTCTTTTGGAGGGATTGGAAGTTATTGCCTGGTTGGATCTTATCTGCCGGAAAGATATCAGTTAGTTTCTGTGGATGGTTTGTCCTCTGACAAATCAATTGTAAGTTTCGGCGTTCCTCAAGGTTTCGTTTTAGGATCACTATTGTTTTCACTATATATTCTACCTCTTGGTGATGTCATTCGGAAACACAATGTCAACTTTCACTGCTTTGTTGATGACACACAGCTGTACATTTTGATGAAATGTGGTGAAGCCCCAATATTGCCTACCCTTGAAGACTGTGTTTCAGACATAAGGAAGTGGATGGCGATAAATGTTTTACTTTTAAACTCGGCCAAAACAGAGGTGCTTGTTCTAGGTCCCAAGAAACAAAGAGATCTTCTGTTGAATCTGACAATCAATCTTAATGGTTGTACAGTCGTCTCAAATAAAACTGTGAATGACCTCGGCGTTACTTTGGACCCTGATCTCTCTTTGGACCCTGTCGCAGAAAAACTCATCCATGCTTTTGTCAGTTCTAGATTAGACTACTGCAATGCTCTACTCTCAGGCTACCTGGATAAAGCACTAAATAAACGTCTGTTTATTAGAATCCTGACTAGAACCAAACAATGTGATCATATTAATACAGTGCTAGCCTCTCTACATTGACTTCCTGTTAAGGCTATTGTCAGGTTTAGAAGAGTGATGGGCGCAGAGAGCAGAGGATTCGGAAAACCATTTATTCCGGACCAATAACAGCGAACAAAAAGAGGGTAACGCCGAACACAGGCGTAAAACACTCCTAAATGTACAACACCGGTACACACGCTGTAAGGGGACATAAATGAAAAAGACACTCCTGAACCAATAACAGCAAACAAGCAGGCAGGCCAAGTGAACTTAAATAACCCAACTCAACCCCCCAAACAAGGAACAGGTGAAACCAATTAGACCAACCAAAACGAAAAGGGGAAAAGGGATCGGTGGCAGCTAGTAGACCGGTGGTGACGAAGACCGCAGAGCTCCTATTGCTAACCTACAGTGCATAACATGGACTTGCTCCTACCCATCTCTCTGATTTGGTCCTGCCGAATATACCTACACGTACGCTATGGTCACAAGACACAGGCCTCCTTATTTTCCCTAGAATTTCTAAGCAAACAGATGGAGGCAGGGCTTTCTCCTATAGAGCTCCATTTTTATGGAATAATTTGCCTACCCATGTGAGAGAAGCAGACTCCATCTCAACCTTTAAGTCTTTATTGAAGACTCATCTCTTCAGTAGGTCCTATGATTGTGTGTAGTTTGGCCCAGGGGTGCGAAGGTGAACGGCAAGACACTGGAACGGTGAACTGCCCTTGCTGTCTCTGCCTGGCCAGCTCCTCTCACTCCACTGGGATTCTCTGCCTCTGACCCTATTACGGGGGATGAGTCACTGGCTTACTAGTGCTCTTCCATGTCGTCCCTAGGAGGGGTGAGTCACTTGAGTGGATTGAGTCACAGACGTGATCTTCCTGTCTGGTTTTGCGTCACCTTGGGCTCCCGTGGTGGAGGAGATCTTTGTAGGCTATACTCAGCCTTGTCTCAGGGTAGTATGTTGGTGGTCTGTTGATATCCCTCTAGTGGTGTGGGGGCTGTGCTTTGACAAAGTGGGTGGGGTTATATCCTGCCTGGTTGGCCCTGTCCGCGGGTATCCACCGACCCACCCCAGTCTCAGTCTCCAGTATCTATGCTGCAATAGTCTATGTCTTATCTGGTGTCCTGTGTGAGTATGTACCCTCTAATTCTCTCTCTCTCCCTCCCCTCCCGGTGGACCTGAGCCCTAGGATCATGCTTCAGGACTAACTGGCCTGATGACTCCTGGCTGTCCACAGTCCACCTGGTCATACTGCTGCTCCAGTTTCAACTGTTCTGCCTGCGGCTAGGGAACCCTGACCTGTTCACCAAAGGTGCTACCTTGTCCTGGACGTGCTGTTTTTGACTCTCTTGCTCTCTCTACTGCACCTGCTGTCTCGACCTCTGAATCCTCGGTTATGAAAAGCCAACTGACATTTATTCCTGAGGTACTGACATGTTGCACCCTCTACAACTACTGTGATTATTATTTGACCCTGCTGATCATCTATGAATGTTTGAAACCTTGAAGAACAATCTGGCCTGAAATAGCCATGAACTCTTATAATCTCGTCCCAGTACAGCCAGAAGAGGACTGGCCACCTCTCAGAGGTGGTTTCTTGGTTTCTTCCTAGGTTCTTGCCTTTCTAGGGAGTTTTTCCTAGCCACTGTGCTTCTACATCTGCATTGCTTGCTGTTCGGAGTTTTAGCCTGGGTTTCTGTATAGCACTTTGTGACATCTGCTGATGTAAAAAGAGCTTTATAAATACATTGATTGATTGATTTATTTTAGCTGTGACATCATTCCCCCAAGGGACTGTTCTGACTCAAGGCGAATTGCATTCACTGGCTTTGATGAAATCAAAGTGAAGGATAGTAGTTGTTTGTGTCCAAGCCCATAACTTCTCAACCCTTGAAACTAACTGAATCTACTGTCAACTGTCACTACAACAGAATCTCACTCCATACCCCAAGATGGCAGCATATACTTGCTTGGCTACTCTGAGGCAATTTCCTGTTTGGAGTTCAAAAAAGGAAGGGTGTGGCTAGCCAGTCTATCTTTGTTTCAGGACTCCTCGATACCACGATCATTTGGTTTGCCCCAGCAAACCGTCTGTGGACAGTTGTTTTACTAGAAACAGAGGAAGCCAGTCATCCTCAAGCTCTCTCTCTCTCTCTCTCTCTCTCTCTCTCTCTCTCTCTCTTATATATAATCACACACACACACACAGTACCAGTCAAAGGTTTGGACACACCTACTCATTCAAGGGTTTTTCTTTATTTTTACTATGTTCTACATTGCAGAATAATAGTGAAGACATTGAAACTATCAAATGACACATATGGAATCATGTAGTAAGCAAAAAAGTGTTAAACATCAAAATATATTTGTATATTTTAGATTCTTCAAAGTAGCCACCCTTTGCCCTGATGACAACTTTGTACACTTGGCATTCTCTCAACCAGATTTATGAGGAATGCTTTTCCAACAGTCTTGATGAATTTCCCACATATGCTGAGAATTTGTTGGCTGCTTTTCCTTCACGCTGCGTTCCAACTCATCCCTAATCATCTCAATTGGGTTGAGGTCAGGTGATTATGGAGGCCAGGTCATTTGATGCAGCACTCCATCCCTCTCCTTGGTTAAATAGCCCTTACACAGCCTGGAGGTGTGTTTTGGGTCATTGTCCTGTTGAAAAACAAATGATAGTCCCAGCAAGCGCAAACCAGATGGGATTGTGTATCGATGCAGAATGCTGTGGTAGACATGATGGTTAAGTATGCCTTGAAATCTAAATAAATCAGAGAAAGTGTCACCAGCAAAGCACCTCCTCCTCCATGCTTCACGGTGGGAATGACACTTGCGGAGAACATCCGTTCACCTACTCTGCGTCTCACAAAGACACTGCGATTGGAACCAAAATTCTCCAATTTGGACTCATCAGACCAAACGACAGATTCCTACCGGTCTAATGTCCATTGCTTGTGTTTCTTTGCCCAAGCAAGTCTCTTCTTCCTATTGATGTCCTTTAGTAGGTGTTTCTTTGCCTGATTCACACAGTCTCCTAAACAGTTGATGTTGAGATGTGTCTGTTACTTGAACTCTGTGAAGCGTTTACTTGGGCTGCAATTTCTTTTCTCACCACCTGGGGGTGGCCCGTCAAAGTCCAGGGCGAGTTTGAGACCCAGGGCCTTAAGCTTAATAATAAGCTTGGTGGGTACTATGGTGTTGAATGCTGGGCTGTAGTCAATGAACAGCATTCTTACATAGGTATTCTCTTGTCCAGATGGGATAGGGCAGTGTGCAGTTTGATGGCGATTGCATCATCTGTGGACCTGTATGCAAACTGATGTGGGTCTAGGGTGGCAGGTAGGGTGGAGGTGATATGATCCTTGACTGGTTTCACAAAGCACTCCGTGATGACTGAGGTGAATGCTACGGGGCGATAGTCATTTAGTTTAGTTACCTTTGCCTTCTTTGGGACAGGAACAATGGTGGCCATCTTGAAGAATGTGTGGACAGTAGACTGCAATAGGGAGTGATTGAATATGTCCGTAAATACACCAGCCAGTTGGTCTGCACATGCTCTGAGGACGCGGCTCGGGATGCAGTCTGGGCCAGTAGCCAAGCGAGGGTTAACACGTTTAAATGTCATACTCACTTTGGCCACGGAGAAGGAGAGGTGGGACCCGCAGTCCTTGGTAGTTGGCCGCGTGGGTGGCATTTTATTATCCTCAAAGTGGACAAAGAAGGTGTTAAGCTTGTCTAAATGGGGATCTAGTTAGCTCCAACTTCTGAGTCCGTTGAAGAGTGTAAGCTTGAGCGAAGTGAGTTATAGAATCACTGATCTACAAATAGTATTCTCTAACAAATAATAGACTTTGTTCAATTAAGATTCATAGAGCTACGCCTCCCCTTACTTAGGTAATCCCCCCCCACCAAACAATCTCACACAACCAGACATTGATTAATTGATTGGAAACAGTTTGTTAAAGAATATTTCCTAGGATTTTCTGCTTGCATCAAACCTAGTGGATAATGCTGGAAATACCAGTAAAAGAACCTGAGCCATTCCCCCACTGGGCAAAAACTGGTTGAATCAATGTTGTTTCCTCGTAATTTCCATCAAATGTTTTCTTTATTTCACCAGAATTTTCATTTCATGTTGAATTCACGTTAGTTGACAACTCAACCAAATGTAAATCAAAACTAGACATTGAACTGACGTCTGTGCCCGGTGGGCTATGACTCAATTACAGTAATTTTATTGACCCCATTTTGACAATGCAAAACAAATCCCCTATTGCAATAGACTGGCACTCTATCAAGGGGGCGTATACACTGGGGGGTATGTCTGAATCCAGTGATCTCAGAACTCATGAGTTATAGTTGGGGCGAGGGGCTCTGGCAATGAGCACTTGTTGTTGATCCACAGAAATGTACAATGCTTTGACCTTACTCTTTTTTTAAATCATCTTAAAAATAATCACACTCACCAATAAGACTATTCTTTGGATATTGTATGTAACACATCCCTTCATAGCAGACACCACACACATGACCTTTACAACCAGGAACCATGACCTTCCAGTGTTTATCTGTGCGAAACTCAGATCCTTTACATGGGCATCTAATATTCTCTCATAGTGGTGATAGTTGATCATAATACATATGGGGCTCTTCTCTCTTTGAATTCCGATGATTGATGTGGAGGACATGAGATATGACAGATTTAATGCATATGACTGATTTAATTATTTTATTTTATTTATTTAATGCTAACTTAATGCATATAGATCGATGTGGATATGAAAACCTAGAAAATCCAATGAAGCAGTAATAACTACATTTACTTTTAAAATAAGGCCATGCAAGAGGGTTAGAGAGTGTGACCAAGGTCTCCGATATGTTGCGTCATGCTCCTTCTGCTATGTCCGGTGGCCTCAAATGCCTGCTTTACAGCCCCTCTGACTTCCCTACTATGAAAATGCCTAGGAGGGACATGTGAGACTAATGAATTCTCCGTAGTCTGCAGTATTCTAGCATAGGGTGCTACCCCCATCCTGGTTTGAAACACTTCCATTTTTTTTCTTTTTTTCCCTGCGTACAGCATGTGCTTTTGCCATCGCTGCAGGGGGGTTTTGGGTAATTCTCAGCTCTTGTGAAGTTTGATCTGAAAGCTGGATAGGCAGAGGGCTGCTCCAGGTTTTTCAGCTGTGTCGTTGTACTGTAGCCACTGAGAGAGCTGAGACACTGGGCTTCACATCTAAGAATCATATCTCTGTCGGCCGAATTGATGCATTGTCTGACTGTCTTCACAGAAAAAAAACAGACATTACACTTTTATTACCACACTTTCATTTTGTTGAGATTATCTATGGTTCATCTTTTCTCTGATTGAACTGAGATTAGAGAGAATGTGATGAGTGCGGAGGGAGGACGACAGTCAGGATTGTTGTGAGTGGATGCAAGGAATATCTCTCTGAAATGAAAATCAATGTTTCATGAATGCTGAGTAATCCTAAAGCGTCTGGGGACAGTTGTTTTACTAGAAACAGAGGAAGCCAGTCATCCTCAATCGTTCTCTCTCTCTCTCTCTCTCTATCTATCTCTCGCTCTTGCTCTCTCAGCATGCTCACCAACCCCCATAGATAAGCCTTAGTCGTGTGTTTTTAAAGCAGATATTTGACACAAAGATGGCTTGTTTTCTGTGTGTGCGATAGCTGAGTAGTGTAAAATTGGCCAAGGTTGGCTGAAGACAGATAAGAGTTGCAAATGCATTATAATGAAGGGAGTGGTCATGCTCAAGCTGTTCTTTATCTCCTCCTCATTTTGAAATAAAAATGTGTGTTTGGGACAGGACCCAGTGGAATATGATACTACGCTTCCTGCATTAAAGAGGAAGTTGGTGCAAAGGAAGGCATGGCAGAAAATAATAAATATAAATTGTTAAATAATTCAAGGATGATTCAAAGGAGTAGAGGAGCCTGAGAACTCAACAGGGCTAATCTTAGTGCTTGCTGTCAGTACATAATAATAATCTAGCTAAAAGGAATGTCAAGGATATACATGACAGTGCTGCTCTACTCTAGCATTCCAACAAATCCAAACCATCTGAAGATGATTTGTTTATTTGTCCTTTGTTGTTGATTAGGACAGCAAGGGTGTCCCAGGTTTTGGAGTCGAAACAGCCCACTAGGCACAGACATCTGTTCAATGTCTAGTTTTGATTTACATTTGTTTGAGTTGTCATTCAACTCAACACACGTTGTTATTCAACGTGAAAAAAAAGATCACTATGTCAATGGATTTAGGTTAGGTTGAAGAGTTTTTACAAATTGATTCAACGTCATCACTTTTTTTGTTGTTGAAATTATGTGGAAACAACGTTGATTCATCCAGTGGCAACAGAGCAGACCAGATTTTATTATTTCAATTTCTACTTGATGTTGCTAGCTGAAAATACTGCAGGATGTGTTGGTTGTTGTTCTTTTCTTGGTCTTAATGTAAATTACTGCATGGTAACATTTGCGTTTCCGAAGGGAAAGATGGATATATTTAAATGTACTTAAATCATACTTCCTTACTATAGTTGTATATATTTAAGTAGGTCTGTGATAATTACATTTAAGAATATTCAAAACGATCTAAATTGGAACTATTTTAAATACATTTAATTAATTTAACATTAATTTAAATCTAAATTGGGACACTTTTTTGTACTTAAGTATATTCTTAGTATATTAGATAAAGAGCAAAACAAATATACTTTGAATACACTGCTACTCCAACTATCGGGAGGCCTACAAGGCCCTTCCCCGCCCTCCCTTCGGCAAATCTGATCACGACTCCATTTTGATCCTCCCTTCCTATAGGCAGAAACTCAAACAGGAAGTACCCATGCTAAGAACTACTCAACACTGGTCTGACCAATTGGAATCCCCGCTTCAAGATTGTGTTGATCACGCGGACTGGGACATGTTCCTGGTAGCTGAGTGTCGCAGCGGTCTAAGGCAGTGCATCTTAGTACAAGAGGCGTCACTACAGTCCCTGGTTTGAATCCAGGCTGTATCACATCCGGCCATGATTGGTAATCCCATAGGGTGGCGCAAAATTGGCCCAGCTTCGCCCGGGTTTGGCCGGGGTAGGTGATCATTGTAAATAAGAACTGATTTGCTTAGTTAAATAAAGGTTTAAATATCTTATTTTTTTAAAGCCTCTATGAATAACATTGACTGACATTGACATTGAATAACACTGATACGGTGACTGAGTTTATCAGGAAGTGTATAGGATATGTTGTACCTACGGTGACTATTAAAACCTACCCTAACCAGAAACTGTGGATAGAAGGCAGCATTTGCGCAAAACTGAAAGCGCGAACCACCGCATTTAACCATGGCAAGGTGACTGGGAATACGGCCGAATACAAACAGTGTAGTTATTCCCTCCGTAAGGCAATCAAACAGGCAAAACGTCAGTATAGAGACAAAGTGGAGTTGCAATTCAATGGTTCAGACACAAGACGTATGTGGCAGGATCTACAGACAATCACAGACTACAAAGGGAAAACCAGCCACATCGCGGACACCGAAGTCTTGCTCCCGGACAAGCTAAACACTGTCTTCGCCCCATTTGAGGATAACACAGTGCCCACTACCAAGGACTGTAGGCTCTCCTTTTCCGTGGCCAACGTGAGTAAGATATTTAAGCGTGTTAACCCTCGTAAGGCTGCCGGCGAGACAGCATCCCTAGCTGTGTCTTCAGAGCATTTGCAGAACAGTTGGCTGGAGTGTTTACGGACATATTCAATCTCTCCCTATCCCAGTCTGCTGTCCCCACATGCTTCAAGATGTCCACCATTGTTCTTGTATCAAAGAAAGCAAAGGTGACTGAACTAAATTACTACCGGCCCGCAGCACTCACTTCTGTCATCATGAAGTGCTTTGAGAGACTAGTCAAGGATCATATCATCTCAACTTGACCTGTCACCCTAGACCCACTTCAATTTTCTTACCGCCCCAATAGATCCACAGATGATGCAATCACCATCACACTGCACACTGCACACTGCCCTATCCCATCTGGACAAGAGGAATACCTATGTAAGAATGCTGTTCATTGACTACAGCTCAGCATTCAACACCATTGTACCTTCCAAGCTCATCATGAAGCTTGGGGCCCTGGTTCTGAACTGGGTACTGGACTTCCTGACGGGCCGCCCCCAGCTGGTGAAGGTAGGAAACAACACATCCGCTTTGCTGATCCTCAACACTGGGGCCCCACAAGGGTGTGTAGTCAGCCCCCTCCTGTTCTCCCTGTTCACCCACGCATGCCTCCAACTCATGCCTCCAACTCAGGTTTGCAGACAACACAACAGTAGTAGGCCTGATTACCAACAATGATGAGACAGCCTACAGGGAGGAGGTGAGGGCACTGGACGTGTGGTGCCAGGAAAATAACCTCTCACTCAACGTCAACAAAACAAAGGAGCTGATCGTGGACTTCAGGAAACAGCAGAGGGAGCATGCCCCTATCCACATTGACAGCACTGCAGTGGAGAAGGTGGAAAGCTTGAAGTTCCTCTGTGTACACATCCCGAACAAACTGAAATGGTCTCAAGGCTATCATATTGTTAACTTCTTTGGGACTGGGGGGCAGTATTGACTGCCTGCTAATCAGGTCCAGTTGCTAATATATGCATATAATTTGTAGATTTGGATAGAACGTTTCTAGAACTGTTTGAATGATGTCTGTGAGTATAACATAACTCATATGGGAGGAAAAAAACTGAGAAGAAATTGAACCAGGAGGTGGGAAATCTGAGGTTTGTAGTTTTTCAAACCATTGCCCATCGAATATACAGTGTCTATGGGGTCATATTGCACTTCCTAAGGCTTCCACTAGATGTCAACAGTCTTTAGAATGTTGTTTGATGGCTTCTACTGTGAAGTGAGGGCTAATGAGAGCTGAATGAGTCAGAGGTCTGCCAGAGTGGCATGAGCTGATCACGCGCACTCACGTGAGAGTTAGCTGCGTTCCATCGCATTTCTACAGACAAAGGAATTCTCTGGTTGAAATATTATTGAAGATTTATGATAAAAACATCCTAAAGATTGATTCTATACCTCATTTGACATGTGTCTACGAACTGTAATATGACTTTTCGCTCGTTGTGAGTTTGGATTGTGTACTAAACTCGTGAACAATAAGGAGGTATTTGGACATAAATTATGGACTTTATCGAACAAATCACCATTTATTGTGGAACTGGGATGACCTGGGAGTGCATTCTGATGAAGATCATCAAAGGTAAGTGAATATTTATAATGCTATTTCTGACTTCTGTTGACTCCACAACATGGCGGATATCTGTATGGCTTGTTTTGTTGTCTGAGCGCTGTACTCAGATTATTGCATGGTGTGCTTTTTCCGTAAAGTTCTTTTGAACTCTGACACAGCAGTTTCATTAATGAGAAGTGGATCTAAAATTCCATGCATAACAGTTGTATCTTTTATAAATGTTTATTATGAGTATTTCTGTAAATTGATGTGGCTCTTTGCAAAATCACCAGATGTTTTGGAACTACTGAACATAACGCGTCAATGTAAACTGAGATTTTTGGATATTAATATGAACTTTATCGAACAAACCATACATGTATTGTGGAACAACTTTTTTAACCAATCAAAAACTGAAAAATTGGGCGTGCAAAATTATTCAGCCCCTTTACTTTCAGTGCAGCAAACTCTCTCCAGAAGTTCAGTGAGGATCTCTGAATGATCCAATGTTGACCTAAATGACTAATGATGATAAATACAATCCACCTGTGTGTAATCAAGTCTCCGTATAAATGCACCTGCACTGTGATAGTCTCAGAGGTCCGTTAAAAGCGCAGAGAGCATCATGAAGAACAAGGAACACACCAGGCAGGTCCGAGATACTGTTGTGAAGAAGTTTAAAGCCGGAATTGGATACAAAAAGATTTCCCAAGCTTTAAACATCCCAAGGAGCACTGTGCAAGCGATAATATTGAAATGGAAGGAGTATCAGACCACTGCAAATCTACCAAGACCTGGCCGTCCCTCTAAACTTTCAGCTCATACAAGGAGAAGACTGATCAGAGATGCAGCCAAGAGGCCCATGATCACTCTGGATGAACTGCAGAGATCTACAGCTGAGGTGGGAGACTCTGTCCATAGGACAACAATCAGTCGTATATTGCACAAATCTGGCCTTTATGGAAGAGTGGCAAGAAGAAAGCCATTTCTTAAAGATATCCATAAAAAGTGTCGTTTAAAGTTTGCCACAAGCCACCTGGGAGACACACCAAACATGTGGAAGAAGGTGCTCTGGTCAGATGAACCAAAATTGAACTTTTTGACAACAATGCAAAACGTTATGTTTGGCGTAAAAGCAACACAGCTCATCACCCTGAACACACCATCCCCACTGTCAAACATGGTGGTGGCAGCATCATGGTTTGGGCCTGCTTTTCTTCAGCAGGGACAGGGAAGATGGTTGAAATTGATGGGAAGATGGATGGAGCCAAATACAGGACCATTCTGGAAGAAAACCTGATGGAGTCTGCAAAAGACCTGAGACTGGGACAGAGATTTGTCTTCCAACAAGACAATGATCCAAAACATAAAGCAAAATCTACAATGGAATGGTTCAAAAATAAACATATCCAGGTGTTAGAATGGCCAAGTCAAAGTCCAGACCTGAATCCAATCGAGAATCTGTGGAAAGAACTGAAAACTGCTGTTCACAAATGCTCTCCATCCAACCTCACTGAGCTCGAGCTGTTTTGCAAGGAGGAATGGGAAAAAAATTCAGTCTCTCGATGTGCAAAACTGATAGAGACATACCCCAAGCGATTTACAGCTGTAATCGCAGCAAAAGGTGGCGCTACAAAGTATTAACTTAAGGGGGCTGAATAATTTTGCACGCCCAATTTTTCAGTTTTTGATTTGTTAAAAAAGTTTGAAATATCCAATAAATTTCGTTCCACTTCATGATTGTGTCCCACTTGTTGTTGATTCTTCACAAAGAAATACAGTTTTATATCTTTATGTTTGAAGCCTGAAATGTGGCAAAAGGTTGCAAAGTTCAAGGGGGCCGAATACTTTCGCAAGGAACTGTATATACTGTATTCTATTCTATTCTACTGTATCTTAGTCTATCTTAGTCTATGTCTATTTATTTATTCTTAAGTACATTCCTTTATTTTAGATTTGTGTGTATTGTTGTGAAATGGTTAGATATTACTTGTTAGATGTTACTGCACTGTTGGAGCTAGAAACACAAGCATTTCTCTACACCCGCAATAACATCTGCTAAGCACGTGTATGTGACCAATACAATTTGATTTGATTTGAAGTACATTTTATGTATATTTCTCATACATTTAAGTATACTAAAATGTTAGTTGAATTAGAATTCCTGCATTTTCTTTACAAATAAAGTATATCTATAATGTGTTTCAAGTATACTTTTACTAATGGACTTCTACTCATTAACCACATTTGAAATTGTAATTAATAAAAATGTTACCTTGATCGCCCAAGGTATCTTCTCATCCAATGTTAACATGCTATATACAAATAAGTTGTAGCTGGAGCAGCAATTTACAAGTAATGTGATTGATAACTGTGCACCAGTGGCATTTCACACTTTAGTTGTTCACATTACAGTAAACAATGATGGCGCCAGAGGGTAGGGCTGCCGTCTTATCATTAAAAACTGTAATATCTTATGACGACATTAAGAACATACAGCTGGCAGGTTATACGAGACAGAACAGCAGCCTCTGGTAAGACACAGGGCGGGGGCCTATGTATTTATGTAAACAACAGCTGGTGCAGGATATGCACATAATTGGTATCTTTGGATAGAAAACACTTTGCAGTTTCTAGAAATGTTAAAATAATGTATGAGACTTTTTTTAGGTCCCAGGCTCTAATAATGGAAAGCTATGCAATTCAAACTTCCAGATTGCATTTCCTATGGCTTCCATGAGATGTCAATAGTTCAAGGTTTCAGGCTTGGTTTCAGGCTTGTTTCTTCCAAAACTAGGAAGAATTTTGAGTTTTGGTATAAAGAGTCACAGTGGAAAATCAGTCTGTCGGTGCGTGACGATGCTAATTTTACTTTTCTATTGAAGATATTCTTTCCATATGAAATATTATAGTTTCTTTAAATTTTAGGGTACCTGAGGATTAAATCGAAATGTTTTTTGACTTGTTTGAGCAAAGTTTAGTGGTAGGTTTTGGGATTCCTTTATCTGCCTGTTGAACGAGTGGATTACTGAAATTGATGGCGCTGACTAAACTAAACTGACTTTTTGGGATATAAAGAAGGATTTTATCTAACAAAACGACCATTCATGTTGTAGCTGGGACCCTTGGGATTGCAAACAGGAAATTGTCAAAAGTAAGTGATTCATTTAATAGCTATTTGTGATTTTATGAAGCCTGTGCTGGTTTAAAAATATGTTGATGTGGGGCGCCATCCACAAACAATCGCATGGCATGCTTCCGCTGTAAAGCCTATTGTAAATCAGACAATGCAGTTAGATTAACAAAAATGTAAGCTTTTAAACGATATGAGATACTTGTATGTTCATAAATTTCACCGGATGATGTCAACAGGTGTCCCACTAGCAGGACGCCTAGCCTTAAGTTATTTTTAACAGATCAACACTCAAGGCCGCTGGGCCAGGCGGATTACCAGAATGTGTACCCCGAGCATGTGCTGACCAACTGGCAAGTGTCTTCACTGACATTTTCAACCTCTCCCTGTCTGAGTCTGTAATACCAACATGTTTCAAGCAGACTATTATAGTCCCTGCTCCCAAGAACAGGTAACCTGCCTAAATGACTACCTACCTGTAGCACTGACGTTTATAGCGATGAAATGCTTTGAAAGGCTGGTCATGGCTCACATCAACACCATTATCCCTGTAACCCTAAACCCACTCCAATTTGCATACCTCACCAACAGATCCGTAGATGATGCAAGCTCTTCACTAAGCTAAGGATCCTGGGAATTAACACCTCCCTCTGAAACTGGATCCTGGACATCCTGACGGGCCACCCCCAGGTGGTAAGGGTAGGTAAAAACACATCTGCCACACTGATCCTCAACATTGGGGCCCCTCAGGGGTGCTTGCTCAGTCCCCTCCTGTACTCCCTGTTCACTCATGATTGCACGGCCAGGCACAACTCCAACACCATCATTAAGTTTGCCGATGACACAACAGTGTCAGGCCTGAGCAAGCAGGCAACGATGAAACAGCCTATAGGGAGGAGGTCAGAGAACTGACCGTGTGGTGCAAAGACAACAACCTCTCCCTCATCGTGATCAAGACAAAGGAGATTATTGTGGACTACAGAAAAAGGAGGGCCGAGCATGCCCCCATTCTCATCGACGGGGCTGCAGTGGAGAGCTTCACGTTCCTTGCCGTCCACATCATCCTGAAACTAACATGGTCCAAGCACACCAAGACAGTCGTGAAGAGAGCATGACAAAACCTATTCAGGAGACTGAAAATATTTTGCATGGGTCCTCAGATCCTCAAAAGGTTCTACAGCTGCACCATCGAGAGCATCCTGATGGGTTGCATCACTGCCTGGTATAGCAACTGCTCTGCCTCCGACCGTAAAGCACTACAGAGGGTAGTGCGTACAGCGCAGTACATCACCGGGGCCAAGCCATCCTGCCATCAAGGACCTCTATACCAGGCGGTGTCAGAGGGATTCCCTAAAAATTGTCAAAGACTCCAGCCACCATACTCATAGACTGTTCTCTCTGCTAGCGCCCTGCAAGCGGTACGGAGCGCCAAGGCTAGGTCCAAGAGGCTTCTCAACAGCTTCTATCCCCAAGCAATAAGACTTGTGAAAAGCTAATCAAATGGCTACCCAGACTATTTGCACTAAACCTTAGAAATTCTAAGGACAATTAGGAGGCCTGCGTCTTGTGACTGTAGCGTACATGTAGGTATGTACGGCAGGACCAAATCAGAGAGATAGGTAGGAGCAAGCCCATGTAATGCTTTGTAGGTTAGCAGTAAAACCTTGAAATCAGCCCTTGCCTTGACAGGAAGCCAGTGTAGGGAGGCTAGCACTGGAGTAATATGATCCAATTTTTTGGTTTTAGTCAGGATTCTAGCAGCCGTATTTAGCACTAACTGAAGTTTATTTAGTGCTTTATCCGGGTAGCCGGAAAGTAGAGCATTACAGTAGTCTAACCTAGAAGTGACAAAAGCATGGATGAATTTTTCTGCATAATTTTTGGACAGAAAGTTTTAGATTTTTGCAATGTTACGTAGATGGAAAAAAGCTGTCCTTGAAACAGTCTTGATATGTTCTTCAAAAGAGAGATCAGGGTCCAGAGTAACGCCGAGGTCCTTCACAGTTTTATTTGAGACGACTGTACAACCATTAAGATTGATTGTCAGATTCAACAGAAGATCTCTTTGTTTCTTGGGACCTAGAACAAGCATCTCTGTTTTGTCCGAGTATAAAAGTAGAAAGTTTCCAGCCATCCACTTCCTTATGTCTGAAACATGTGCTTCAGGCGAGGGCAATTTTGGGGCTTCACCATGTTTCATTGAAATGTACAGCTGTGTGTCATCCGCATAGCAGTGAAAGTTAACATTATGTTTTCGAAAGACATCCCCAAGAGGTCAAATATATAGTGAAAACAATAGAGGTCCTAAAACGGAAACATAACACGCCAATGTAAAATAAGTAAGTGCCACGGGGCGGTAAAATAAGGGCAGTAAAATAAGTGAGTGCCACGGGGCGGTAATCATTTAGGCAGGTTACCTTCGCTTCCTTGGGCATAGGTTCTAAGGTGGTCTGCTTGAAACATGTAGGTGTTACAGACTCGGTCAGGAAGAGGTTGAAAATGTAACTGAAGACACTTGACAGTTGGTCCGCGCATGCTTTGTGAATGTTGACCTATTTAAAGGTTTTGTTCACATGGGCTACCAGGAGTGTTATCACACAGTCATTCAGAACAGCTGGTGCTCTCGTGCATGCTTCATGCTGGTGCTCTCGTGCATGTTGCTTGCCTCGAAGCGAGCATAAAGGCATTTAGCTCGTCTGGTAGGCTTGTGTCACTGGGCAGCTCCTGTCTGGGTTTCCCTTTCTAATCCTTAATAGTTTTCAAGCCCTGCCACATCCGACGAGCATCAGAGCCTGTGTAGTAGGATTCAATTTTAACCTGTATTGAAGCTTTGCTTGTTTGATGATTCACCTAAGGGCATAGTGGGATTTTTTTTTATACGAGTCCGGATTAGTCTCCCACTCCTTGAGAGCGGCAGCTCTTCCCTTTATCTCGATGCTGATGTTGCCTGTAATCCATGGCTTCTGGTTGGGATATGTACGTAAAGTCACTGTGGGAACAAAGTCATCGATGCACTTATTGATGAAGCCAATGACTGAGGTGGTGTATTCCTAAATGCCATTGGATGAATCCCGGAACATATTCCAGTCTGTGCAAGCAAAATAGTCCTGTAGTATAGCATCCGCATCATCTGACCACTTCCGTAATGAGCGAGTCACTGGTATTTCCTGCTTTAGTTTTTGCTTGTCAGCAAGAATCAGGAGGATATAATTGTGGTCAGATTTGCCAAATGGAGGGCGGGGGAATGCTTTGTATGCATCTCTTTGTGTGGAGTAAAGGTGGTCTAGGATTTTTTTCCCCTGGTTGCACATGTGACATGCTGGTAAAACTGATTTAAGTTTGCCTGCAATAAAGTCCCCGGCCACTAGGAGCAGCGCTTCTGGGTGAGCATTTTCTTATTTGCTTATGGACTTATAGAGTTGGTTGAGAGCGGTCTTAGTGCCAGCTTCGCTTTGTGGTGGTAAATAGACGGCTACGAATAATACAGATGAGAACTCTCTTGGTAGATAGTGTGGTCTACAGCTTTTCATAAGGTACTCTACCTCAGGTGAGCAATACCTCGAGAAGTCTTGAATATTACACATTGCACACCAGCTGTTATTGACAAAAAGACACACACACACCCACCGCTCTGCCAGTGCATGGAAAATCCCGCCAGCTCTATATTGTCAGTTTCTTCGTTCAGCCATGTCTCGGTGAAACATAAGATGTTACAGTTTTTAATGGCCCATTGGTAGGATAGTCTTAATAGTAGGTCATAAATTGAACGTTAGCAAGGAGAATGAAAGGCATTGTGAGTTTACTCACTCGCCTCCGGCTTCTCAGAAGGATCCTCGATCTGCGTCCCCTTTTCCGGTGTCTTTTCCTCACGCAAAAGGCATGGATCTGGGCCTGTTCCAGTGAAAGCAGGTTATCCTTCTCGTCAGACTCGTTAAAGGAAAAAGTTTCTTCCAGTCTGTGGTGAGTAATCAATTTTCTGATGTCCAGAAGTTATTTTCGGTCATAAGAGTAGCAGAAACATTATGTACACAATAAGTTAAAAAATAAGTTGCACAAAATGCACAAACATTTACAAAATTGCACAACAAAAAAAAGTTGGGACAATGTAAAATGTCAGCCATGTTCTTCGGAGCCATCTTTATTGTTTCATTATGTGGTATAAACAATTATTATGATTATCAACTGGCTTTGCACTCTTCTGAACAGGAATTGCAAAGAGTATTCATACCCCTTGGATTTCTTCACATTTTATTGTCACAAATGGGGTTGAAATGGATTTAATTATAATATTTGGTCAACAATCTACACAAAATACTCTAATGTCAAAGTGTGAGATTTAAAAAAAAAAAAATTCTAAAGAAATTAAATAACTAAAATGTAGTCGTTGTATAAGTATTCAGCTCCCTGAGTCAATACATGTTAGAAACACCTTTGGCAGCGATTACAGTGGTGAGTCTTCTTGGGTAAGTCTCTAAGAGCTTTACAGATATAGATTGCGCAGGAAGGGGTAGCTAATTATTATTTTCATAATTCTTCAAGCTCTGTCAAGATGTCGGCAAGGCTAGACAGCGATTTTAAAATCTTGCCATAGATTTTCAAGCAGATTTGAGTCGAAACTGTAACTTAGCCACTCAGGAACATTCACTTGTCTTCTTGGTAAGCAACCCATGTGGATTTGGCCTTGTGTTGTAGGTTATTGTGCTGCTGAAAGGTGAATTCCTCTCCCAATGTCTGGTGTAAAGCAGACTGAAGCAGGTTTTCCTCTAGGATTTTGCCTGTGCTTAGCTCCATCCTGTCTCTTTTTATCCTGAAAACTCCCTAATATTTGCCGATGTCAAGCATACCCATACCGTGATGCAGATACCATCATGCTTGAAAATAAGGAGGAAGTTAATCACTGATGTGTTGGATTTTCCCCTATCATAAGGCATTGCATTCAGGTCAAAAAGTGTATTCCTTTGCCGTGTTTTTTTTGCAGTATTTTTTGTGTGACTTGTTGCATACAATAATATATTTGTATTCTTCTTTTCATCTCTGTTAATTTATTATTGTGGATTTACTACAAAAAATTTAAAAAATGATATTACATTTACATAAGTATTACTGAGTACTTTGTTGAAGCCTCAAGAGATTACAGCCTCAAGTCCTTTTGGATATGATGCTACAAGCTTGGCACACCTGTATTTGGGGAGTTTCTTCCATTCTTCTCTGCAGATCCTCTCAAGATCTGTCTGGTTGGATGGGGAGCATTGCTGCACAGCTATTGTCAGGTTTCTCCAGAGATGTTCGATCGGGTTCAAGTCCAGGCTCTGGCTGGGCCACTCAAGGATATTCAGAGACTTGTCCCGAAGCCACTCCTGTGTTGTCTTGGCTGTGTGCTTAGGGTCATTGTCCTGTTGAAAGGTGAACATTCGCCGCAGTCAGAGGTCCTGAGCACTCTGGAGCAGATTTTCATCAAGGATTTCTCTGTACCTTACCATTCATCTTTAACATACATTTCTCTGTACTTTACCATTCGATCCTGACTAGTCTCTCAGTCCCTGTCGTTGAAAAATATCCCCACTGCATGATGCTGTCACCCCCATGCTTCACCATAGGGATGGTGCCAGGTTTCCTCCAGACGGGACGATAGGCATTCAGGCCAAAGAGCTCAATCTTGTTGAGAATCTGAGAAACTTATTTCTCATGGTCTGAGAGTCCTTTAGGTGCCTTTTGGCAAACTCCAAGCAGGCTGTCATGTGCCTTTTACTGAGGAGAGGCTTCCATCTGGCCACTCTACCATAAAGGCCTGAATGGTGGAGTGCTGCAGAGATGGTTGTCCTTCTGGAAGGTTCTCCCATCTCCACAGAGGAATTATAGAGCTCTGTCAGAGTGACCATAGGGTTCTTGGTCACCTCCCTGACCAAGGCCCTTCTCCCCGACTGCTCAGTTTGGCCCGAGTCGGCCAGCTCTAGGAAAAGTCTTGGTGGTTCCAAACTTCTTCCATTTAAGAATGATGGAGGCCACTGTGTTCTTGGGGACCTTCAATGCTGCAGACATTTTTTTGGTACCCTTCCCCAGATCTGTGCCTCGACACAATCCTGTCTCGGAGCTCTACAGATAATCCCTTTGTTTTTTTCTATAACACGCAGTGTCAACTGTGGGACCATATATAGACAGGTGTGTGCCTTTCCAAATCATGTCCAATCAATTGAATCTACCACATGTGGACACCAAACAAGTTGAAGAAACATCTCAAGGATGATCAATGTAAACGGGATGCAACTGTGCTCAAAGGGAAGGGGTCTGAATTCTTTCTGAATGCACTGTATACTTGTAGTATACTTGATCACTCACAGAATTTCCCCCCCAAATATAAATGATTTATCTTTAAAATAACTCCAAGTGTATTTTGAATGAAAATGAAAATTACAATTAAAGAGTTTAAAAATGAAGTACAGTTTGAATGAGTGTGTTGAATTGTAATGATAGTGAATATATACTAAGTACACTTAAATGATGAAAAACTTTTAATAAGTGTGTTGAAGTGTGATGATAGCATTTATTGTATATTAAAAGACTGAAAAAACTATAAATATAAAGTAGACTTTTGATAAGTGTGTTGAAGTGTAAATATTGTATATTTATATTATAATTAAGATATACCAGAAAAGTACATCTTGTATTTGAAGTATATTATTTAAATGTTTGGTATATTTAAGTATACTTTAGTATACTTGTAATGTATTCAAATTGACCTTTTTTTTGCTTGGGTCAGAGCAACATGACCTGGTGTAAATTACAATGTGCTTGAAGTACAGCCCCCTCACACCCACTTTCACATCTATTATTAAGTGTTTCAGAAGACAATATTAGGGTTATTATCCACTTCCCTGATGACAGCATAGAGAAAATAAATATGAATTCCTCATGTTCAGCCACTTCCCATTATCATGGCAAAATCTGGAATATGAAGTCCAGTCAATGTGTGTGAGCACCTGCAGTACCTGCTGTGCATTTGTATGCTGTGGCTGCTGTTGTTGTTTGTGTGTGTCTGAGCCTCCACTCCCATTGAGGAGGCTGTTGGTGTGAGGCATGCATGCAGGCAGCAGCGTGGTGGGCTGTGTGATTAATAACGGTGCCGTGTAGCAGGGCTGGAGAGTGATTAATTGAGCTCAGGACCTCATCTGCAATGTTTTGATGAAAATGAAGAGAGGAAGAAGGGTTGAGCTGGAAGAGAAGGGGGGGGGGGGTGGCAAGGCACTCTAATGAAGTTGAAAGCCAACTTGATTGTGTGTGTGTGTGTGTGTGTGTGTGTGTGTGTGTGTAGAAGCAACATCAAATCAAAGATAATGCTCTGGATGACATATTATGACCCATTTTGGCTGCGTCCGTCTCCTGTAATACTCTAACATTATTTACAGTAGAAGGTCTATAACCAATTCATTATAGGATCCAAGTTATCTCCCTCCAGACACAATACCACAGTGGATCTTTCAACTACGCTTGGGCCTAGACATAATTTACCTACAAACTACGCAATCCCTGTTTTTACATTCACCCTATATAGCTTTCTGACAAGTTTAATTTACCCTTCCTGGAGGGCATACAGTGTTGTACTATAATATAATATTTAATACTATAATATTGTCTAACAGCTTTTATGAGTCATGTAAAAAGGTTCATCTCTGCAGAGGGAGATTTTTGGTGAACACAGAGTATAGACTCGCCTGGAAGAGAAAAGAAAATGGCCTTTTCAGATGAGCTGCATTTATCATTCAGTATGAGAAAGATGTGACTTGTTCTCGTGAAGAAAGTCTCTGAGTCGTGTTTGGCTGATTGCTAATCTGCCCTCATAAACATTGCAATCACCTTTGTCGTTTCCTTCAGTGGTTTATTGGATCTTTAAGGGCAGAGAGACGTTAGTGACAAACACCCTGGGGAATATGTGATGACATGGAACAACCCATTAAGCAATGTGGCACGCTTATTTTCTGGTATTTTCCATAAACTGACATTCTCACTGTTAATCTCAGAGGTTGTCTAGCAATTAGTGAGTTACTATAGGTAGGCGATTGACATTAAATAAATTTGAATTATTTTAAAATTATTATTTCATACAGAGTGGATGTGTCTGCAGACACAGCCATATGGATAAGGTTGATAATATTTCTAGGTATTTTCATGTCTGAACATAAACACTCTTAGTCACACTGTAAAATGGGCAATAGGCTTGTTTCATTAGCTTTTTTTCATAAGGCGTTCATATAGAAATGTAAAATAATTAGCTCGAAATCATTTGTCACTTGGAATAACTAGTATAGACTTGAGATATGTACTGTAGATTAGACCGGTACATGATGCCCTGATCAATGCAAAATGTGTGAAATACAGTATTACAGTTTTTGGAAAACCATACCATGTCTTTGCCATCGGCTGATGGAAACTGTAGTTGGAGATGTCAAGTAAAGTCCTCTCACTCTCTCTCCACAGCCTCTCTGGCTCTGAAAAGGGGTCAGATAAGGGCCAGTGTATGATTCCTTCAAGCTCCTTGACTCAGTCAGATAGAGTTTAAAATTCCTTCTCAACCAAACAAATTTCATCAGGGTTCAAAGACTTCTCATCAAAATTGCTTTGCACTGAGGATGACCGGCCCTCTGGAATATTAGTCTGGAATATTCTTTGAGAGGCAGAGAATGTGGAGGAGGGCGGGAATAGTCCTGAAATGCAGACTGTACAGAAATAAAAAAATACAGTAAATCATCACTCTAATCGACTTTGAAATACCGACAAACTACGTGGAGAATTAATGAATTACAGGTCAAAACTACTTAAGTTGCTGAGTGAAACCAGTACAATGTGATGCATCAACATTTAATATTTCAATTCCTGTAGAAAAACAGCACAGTGGCAAATGGACATTCATACCAGCGTCCACGAAAGCAAGGGTAGCATAACGTCTTAAATATTGGTCCTTAGAGCAGGATGCTAGAGTACAGTGAGTCAGTAGTCATATGTTACAATAAGCACCTGTTAGTTCAAATCAAATAAAAGTTTATTTGTCACCTGCTCCAAATACAACAGGTGTAAACCTTACAGTGAAATGCTTACTTACAGGCCATAACCAACATTGCAATTTTTAAGTAAAAAATAGGTATTAGGTGAACAATAGATAAGCAAAGAAATAAAACACAACAGTATAACGACAGTGGAAAAAGAACAGTAGCGAGGCTATATACAGTAGTGAGGCTATATACAGTAGTGAGGCTATATACAGTAGTGAGGCTATATACAGTAGCGAGGCTACATACAGTAGTGAGGCTATATACAGTAGTGAGGCTATATACAGTAGTGAGGCTGTATACAGTAGCGAGGCTACATACAGTAGTGAGGCTATATACAGTAGTGAGGCTATATACAGTAGTGAGGCTACATACAGTAGTGAGGCTATATACAGTAGTGAGGCTATATACAGTAGTGAGGCTACATACAGGCACCGGTTAGTCGGGCTAATTGAGTTAGTATGTACATGTAGATATGGTTAAAGTGACTATGCATATATGATCAACAGAGAGTAGCAGTAGCATAAAAGAGGGGTTGGTGGGTGGTGGGTGGCGGGACACAATGCAGATAGTCCAGGTAGCCAATGTCCGCGGGCACCGGTTAGTCGGGCAAATTGAGGTAGTATGTACATGAATGTATAGTTGAAATGACTACGCATATATGATTAACAGAGAGTAGCACAGCGTAAAAAAGGGGTTGGGGGGGGAACACAATGCAAATAGTCCGGGGGGGCACACAATGCAAATAGTCCGGGGGTGCACACAATGCAAATAGTCCGGGGGGGCACACAATGCAAATAGTCTGGGGGGGGGGGCACACAATGTAAATAGTCCGGGGGTGCACACAATGCAAATAGTCCGGGGGGGCACACAATGCAAATAGTCTGGGGGGGGCACACAATGCAAATAGCCCAGGGAGCCATTTGATTGCCTGTGCAGGAGTCTTATGGCTTGGGGGTAAAAACTGTTGAGAAGCCTTTTGGTCCTAGACTTGGTGCTCCGGTACCGCTTGCCATGGCGGTAGTAGAGAGAACAGTCTATGACTAGGGTGGCTGGGGTCTTTGACAATTTTTAGGGGCTTCCTCTGACACCGCCTGGCAGGAAGCATGGCCCCGGTGATGTACTGGGCCGTACGAACTACCCTCTGTAGGGCCTTGCGGTCGAAGGCCGAGCAGATGCCGTACCAGGCAGTGATGCTACCAGTTGATGCTGTTGATGTTGCAGCTGTAGAACCTTTTGAGGATCTGAGGACCCATGCCAAATCCTTTTAGTTTCCTCAGGCGGAATAGGCTTTGTCGTGCCCTCTTCAAGACTGTCTTGGTGTGTTTGGACCATTCTATTATTATTTATTTTTTTTAATTTAGAGGGAGGATCAGCCTAATATTGTGGAAAGAATGTTGCTTCCAATGTAATTGTCTGCATCATTTCCAATATTTTGGTAAATATATATATCCATACACGCATGCATACATATACACATATGTACATACACATACCTATATAGACATACATACTTTTTAAAAGAATATACCTTTATTATTATTCCACGCAAACCCTACCGCCGATCCCCCAATTGGAGTAAACTAATAAACACTTCTGCTTTTACCTTCAATTTAAACATCTTATACACATTTTACAGACAATAGTTCTCTCTTGTTTGTTCTTAGTCCTTCCTCAATTTCTGATGTCCATCCAGTTTGATTTCTATTTGTAACTGTGCTATTTCACAGAAGTTCCAAACCTATATACATTTTACAGATCCCGTATGCTTTACATTGTTTATCTTGTTATTAGTCCCACCCTTCAGCTCCATTCAACCCCTCCCATCTGTCTCTCAACATCATCCATTTCAGATTTCTATTTGCCATATATTTTCCAACTGTGCTGTGATGCTTCACAAAATAATTGAACCTTCCTATTCTCATAGCTTCTACAGATTGTAAATTAAAAATAAACATTTTTGCTAAAATAATTATTATATTATTGATTGATTGACTATGGCTTTTCAAATCACCCAGTATTGCTATCTGTAGCGCTAGTTCTAGGCAAATGTTGCAATTCTTCAGCCATTCTTGGACCTGTGACCAAAAACGAGCTACATATGGACCAAAATAAATGATCTAATGACTCTGCCTCCTCACAGCAGAATCTGCAGAGCTGGGAAGATTGTATCCCCCATATATATATAACATTCTATTAGATGCAAGAATTTTGTATAGTAATTTATATTGAAAAACTCGAAGTTTTGAATCCGGCGTTGTTTTCCGTATCAATTCATAAACCATGTGCCATGGAATGGGTACATCGAAAATCTCTATTTTTTCCCAACTATTTTGCAATTTATATAAAACAGCTGTCAGTTTTTTGGTCCTTAAATGAAATTGGTATATGTTTTTATTTATCTCACTTTTCTTTAACCATTTATGCTCTTTAATACATTGCCGACATACAAGTTCCTTACTTTTTCCCCCTTCTACTTGCCTCTTCCATTTTTGTGGTAAATGCTGCAATTAATTGGTTGTAATTTTGGGTAGAGCAGACATTTCCATATGTCTGTGTTAGCTGCATGTGTGACATCCATTCTAGTTTGTTGGTGATGTGGACACCAAGGAACCTGGTGTCCACAAACTGCTCCACTACAGCCACGTCAATGACAACGGGGGAGTGCTCGGTCCTCCTTTTCCTGCAGTCCACAATCATCTCATTAGTCTTGGTTATGTAGAGGGATAGGTTGTTATTCTGGCACCACCCGGCCAGGTCTCTGACCTCCTCCCTATAGGCTATCTCATTTATGTCGGTGATCAGGCCTTTCACTGTTGTGTCATCTGCAAACTTAATGATGGTGTTGGAGTCATGCCTGGCCAAGCAGTCGTGGGTGAACAGGGAGTACAGGAGGGGACTGAGCACGCACCCCTGAGGGGCTCCAATGTTGAGGATCAGCGTGGAAGATGTGTTGCTACCTACCCTCACCACCTGGGGGTGGCCTGTCAGGAAGTCCAGGATCCAGTTGCAGAGGGAGGTGTTTAGTCCCAGGATTCTTAGCTTAGCAATGAGCTTTGAGGGTACTATGGTGTTGAACGCTGAGCTGTAGTCAATGAATAGCATTCTCACGTAGGTGTTCCTTTTGTCTAGGTAGGAAAGGGCAGCGTGGAGTTCAATAGAGATTGCATCAACCGTGGATCTGTTTGGGCGGTATGCAAATTGGATTGGGTCTATGGTTTCTGGGATAATAGTGTTGATGTGAGCCATGACCAGTTTTCAAAGCACTTCATGGCAACGGATGTGAGTGCTACGGGTCTGTAGTCATTTAGGCAGGTTGCCTTAGTGTTCTTGGGCACAGGGACTATTGTGGTCTCCTTGAAACATGTTGGTATTACAGGCTCAATCAGGGACATGTTGAAAATGTCAGTGAAGACACCTGTCAGTTGGTCAGCACATGCCCGGAGCACACATCCTTGTAATCCGTCTGGCCCCGCAGCCTTGTGTATGTTGACCTGTTTAAAGGTCTTACTCACGTCGACTACGGAGAGCGTGATCACACAGTTGTGCGAAACAGCTGACGCTCTCATGCATGCCTCTGTGTTGCTTGCCTCGAAGCGAGCATAGAAGTGATTCAGCTCGTCTGGTAGGCTCGTGTCACTGGGCAGCTCGTGGCTGTGCTTCCTTTTGTAGTCTGTAGTAGTTTGCAAGCCCTGATACATAAGATGAGCATTGGAGCCGGTGTAGTACGATTCAATCTTACCCCTAAGTTGGCACTTTGCCTGTTTGATGATTCGTTGGAGGCCATAGCAGGATTGCATATAAGGTTCTGGGTTAGAGTCCCGCACCTTGAAAGCGGCAGCTCTACCCTTTAGCTCAGTGTGGATGTTGCCTATAATCCATGGCTTCTGGTTGGGGTATGTACGTACGGTCACTGTGGGGACGATGTCGTTGATGCACTTATTGATAAAGCCAGGGTCTGTTAGTATTAATGATTCACCTGACGAGTCTTGGGCCCTTTTCATTGTGAATATTATTACTTTGGGGAAAGGAAAAGGCTGAGTTTGGCGACCGTCAGCAGAAGGGTTTCTTATTTAAGACCACAATCAAACAGGCTGGTTGTAAATATGATGTCATGGTAAGGAAAATAATAACTATTTATTTGTTGAGGTGTAGTTTCATTTCTATGTTCATTTCTATCTCTCTTGTATATAACAGGGTTCTTTAGACCACTGCGGTTTGGTTGTTCTTTGTAGTGATACAACTGCAACAGAGAGGGAGTAAGAGGGATAGAGGGAGAAGGGGATGCATTTGGCTTCTTCTCTGCCTCTGTATCTCAGGCAAGTGGCCCTTAAACCCCCTAAAATGGATCCAATTATGGGGAGGGCTTTTGGTGGCGCTTGTGGAAGTCGATGTAATTGTGTAACCCTAATTTTCCTGGCTGGAGCTGCGACTCGTCTGACAGAGGCCTGTCATCTCCTCTAATCCTTTCTCAGGCATGATGGTGAAATGAGATCTCATCTTAAAGTAAAATTACAAACGGACACCCAGAAAACACAATCATCTTACCTAGAAATCCCATAGACTGGGTATTTCGGCTTCTTTATCTATTCCAATGATGCAAGAAGGAAGGCTGTGTGGTTTTCATTCACTGTAAATGTTTTCAGATGAAAGGACACTGTTGAAAATGCTTCGTCACTCAATGTGTGTCTGTCTGTGTGTTGAGTGTGTTTTATTACAGGTCAATGCGTGGCTTAGCAAATCTCTAAAACCTGATTCTGTGGTCGGTGATGGTGGAGCGACAGGGGAGGTGTGTACATTTTCTGGAAGAACTGTTGAAACAATGAAAGATGAATAGAAAGAAAGAACCGCAGGCGGCTTGTAGAGTAGCATGATTGGCTCGATGCACCTGTTGTGAAGCCGCCCATCCGTGACTGGTTCCTAGACCTCACATGCTATTGTCCTCTGGCACCGGAGCCTAATGGCTCGTAAATGTTTTAGTGCTGTGCATGACAGTGCAATGACATCTGGCCATTTCCGTATCTGCCTCTCTTCTATTGCCAGTCCCCGAAGAGGACTTCCCGTGATGTCGGAAAGCTGCCTGTCGTCCCTTAAAGTTTATTAAGGATGGTGAATAGTAAACACAAGCCACGCTGGTAGGAAAAACTATGTACAGTATGGAGATGCTGTCTGTGTGATTAGAACTGTAGATCTAACAACAAAGATACCGGCTGTGTTATTTAGAGATTATAGACATCATCATAAAGTGAAAGCCTGCCTTATCAGGAACATCACTTTATTTATCTTTAGATAAGGGAGCCCGTTGTGTAGTTTGTTATTAAACTTATTTTCTGATAGCCAATAACAGTTCTACATGTGGGGAAATGTAAAACAGATTAAGGGGGAAAGACTTCGAAATTACTGCAGATCGTAGCAAATCTCCTCCCTTTGATCGTGGCAGCCATCAAAGGGATCCATCCAGTCTCCGAAAGTGAGACTCCCAGCTGCCTGTGATGCATCTCATATTCCTTAAGAGAAGAGTGTCAGACAGCATCTCGTCTCTCCTCACTCAGTAATCCCTATCAGAAACACTGTCGCAGCCTCAGATCAGCCAGACTAGTCACTGGCCTCTCTCACTCATGTACAATGAGTTGTCGAGAGGACCAATACCATTTTGAAAATATGGTACGTATAAAGATCAAGAATTTAGTGGACTGGAGGAAATGGAGCAATATAATTCATGCAGCTGTGGTTCATTTTATCCAATAAGGTGGTGCTGGCTAAAATTGGCTGACATAATGCATTTTTTTATTTGACATTTACATCTACATTTACTCTCTTCTCCACACTAATAGCTTGTATAATTTTGACTGTCATTTAGATAGAGGGTGATATAACTCTAGCCTAGATAAACCATCTGTAGCAACAATGTGGCCTTCCTGTGCAAACCTGAGGAGTACAAGTTCTGTGAGGAGGACCTTGAAGATATGTAGTGTGGTGGAATTAATCTTCTTTCACCAAGTGTAGCCTCTTATGTCAATCTTAATTTAGGCGACTTACAGCCATCTCTGCCAATCAGTGGAATTTTAATGAGAAAAGGGGTAACTCGTCACCGTAGTGTGACAGTCTAAATTGTCGTTTACCACCGTGAAGTTCAACATAAACAATGTTGTCTCTCTCTCTGCAACCACTCCGCACATCGACCCGACTTCTATTTGTGAGATTTATTCAAATGATCTCACACCATCATTCCAGGAAATCGGTCACGGCCCGTTGGTAATCATACATGTAGACAGTAATTGCTTGTTTATGCCATAATGGGGATGAGTCGACTGAGTCAAGACACACTTGAAATTCATTCGGATGCTGAGCAATGGAAATCCAACCCTCAGTGGTAAGGGATGGGTGGACTGTTTCCTTAGTATGACGATGACGGCTGAATCTAGTTGCTGTGGTTTGAATCTCAATCCTCCCCTTTGTCTGTTGAATTATCTTGGGCTTCATTATATTGTGGATGTTTCCTGTATTAAGCCATTATCTCAGACAGGAAATCTATTCCAGCCTAATGTTGGTTCCCAAGAGATCACAGGGTTTTGGCAAAGTATAAATGCCCACTATCTGAAGTTACAGTCATGTATCCCCTACCTTGCAGTTAACAGGGCCCAAAGCTTACAAGACAGCACTAACAAGGCAGAACTATGCCTGAACTTTTAAAGCCTCACCGACAAGCTGTCCGAAGCCAGTTTATAGCTGACAATTAATAATGTATTTTTATTGAGACTGAAATGAGAAGATTGCTTATTTCCTCTCTTCAACCTCTTTCTGGTATCCTGTAAACTACTGCTTTTATACTCATTGGTGCATTATACATTCTGTTTAGGCTTAATGTTGCCATTATTTCAGAGATTTGTTGCCTGTCTGGTTGGCATTATGGTCCTCTTGTATCTATTTCAATGGTGTTGTATTGTCATAAAATATACAATGAGATTCTTATCACTAATGTATGACATTGTCTTTTTTCAGCCTGCGAGCTGATTCTATGTGTAATATGAAGCATAAAGGTTGTTATTAGACTTGTTTAATGGAGATCTTTCCTCCTTAGAGCCTCTTTGCAGCGAATGGGCTGCAGAGGCCAATATCATGTCTGGCTATTAAAACCAGCCTAATATTGCAGGACTTTATGTTAGCTTGTTTGTGTTTTCCTGCTCTCCTCTAATACTTTGTCTCTCCCTGTGGGCTAACTAACTCCCAGAGCTGAGGTGGCAGTGTAACTTAGTGCTGAGCGTCGTGCTGCTGCAGTGTCCATCATGTTTAATTAGCTCCTGATTAAGAAAGGGCCAGGCTCTAATGATGTGAGTCATGCGAGAGGGAGAGAGACAGAGAGTCGGACTGCACTGCAGTAGAGTAGTGCTGACCAGGTGAAGTAGTGTTGACTCAGTCACTCTATCTTCCACTGCACTGTCCAGCCGTTGTATACTGAAGTGAGGTGAAGACTCCCACCTGACTAGGTCTCTGGGCGTCTTGTCTCTCCCAGATCACAAGTGACAGGTGTCTGCCAATAATGACTAAATCACTCGATAAAAGAGAATAAATAAATGAAAATGAAATTACCCCCTATGCTCAAGGCGGCATTCATGCGATATTGGGAGCATGCGAGTGGGAATTTGTCGTTCAGGAGACATTGATTAATTTTGCCACACACAATTAGCCCATCAAATCGAGTGTGTCCTCCTCTCCTGTGGAAAGGTGATGTCAGAATTGTATGGAGCATTAGGCATTAGTGTTCCTTGTATTTTCTCTCGGAGATCAGCAGAGAGTTAGAGAGCTGGCTGTGACCGCGGAACTTTCTCTGACTGGCTGTTTTTAGATGAATAGTCCCACAACCTCAGGCCTTGCGGAGGGTAAACAAGGGCTAACTGGACCTCTTAGGCCTTGTGTCAATACTGATTCTCATCAGTATTTGCAGGCTCAGGGTCTTTGGCCTGCCTGTTCCGTTTGTCACCTCTGTGATTGAGAAAATAAATGACAGTGAACCAAATGAAGAGAGGACTAGGTGGTGAGATGGTAGTGGGGCTTTCCTTTTAAGAAAGCAAACTGACTGAAAGCAAATAATGATCTTCTTCTCTTCATTAGTAAAAGTATGCATTAAACTATTCTCTAAATGATGTTATCATTGTGTTTGTTTTGATTAGCTTGGGGATCCCTAACTGTGGACCAACACAGTCAGAATTTAGGCTTTTGATGGTGATTAGTGTAGTGATTCACTTCTCTGGTCCCTGTTGTCTATTTCTTAATGCAATCGTAAAGTGAATATAAATCTCTCAGGGCGCTGATATAAAAGTCCCTTCAGGCAGTTTGAGAGGTTGCTTTGATTGTGTATCACTAGGCATTAATGTTCCCTCTGTCTCTCTCCCAAAATGCACCGTAAATGTATTGGGGTGAAGGAGGAGCCACCACTATCGATCATCTTTAACTATGGTAGCCATTTTCTTTTGAAGGTATCTTTTTTTCATCGGGTTGGTCTGGGCTGTCCTGAAAGAACAAATCCGCATTAGGGGAAACAGCGCCACTGTTCACCCCAGTGCCTTTGTTATTGTTTTTGTTTTCTTGATAAAACAAAGGGGAGGAGCATTTGGCATTTTGGTGAAAAAAATTGCGGCACACATTCCGCTGTCCTATCGAGCATGCGATGATGTCCAAGGGGGGGGGGGGGGGACGGTGTTTGTTGTAATAACCCAAATGGACATGGCAGTGTCACCCATTAAGGATTTCAGCTTTCAGGCCCATTCCCACTGCGATACCGTGGCTATTTCCATGACTTTCCAGAACACCCCCACAATAACATTCTTTCTCTTTTCCTTTACCCTTGCTTTTTTTTGATGTGGTTGTTATGGCAATTGTGAGGGACACAGTCAGTGCGTACAAGTCATAGTCTGAGGAAGCATTTCCATGACAACCGTTTGCTGAGGGTCTTACATGCTGACTACACTGGAGACACACTTGCACTATCGTGCGCATGTTGATTTGGTCCAACCACACCAGAGGCGATCATGAAACGCAGGTTAGAATATCAAAACCAACTGTAAACCGACTATATTCATTTGGGGGAATGGCGAAATGCATACTGTATGAAACATTCATAGACATTTAGCGAGCTTGCTAATTGCTAGTTCATTTGTCCTGGGAGACCTGAAATGCATACTGTATGAAACATTCATAGACATTTAGCGAGCTTGCTAATTGCTAGTTCATTTGTCCTGGGAGACCTGAAATGCATACTGTATGAAACATTCATAGACATTTAGCGAGCTTGCTAATTGCTAGTTCATTTGTCCTGGGAGACCTGAAATGCATACTGTATGAAACATTCATAGACATTTAGCGAGCTTGCTAATTGCTAGTTCATTTGTCCTGGGAGACCTGAAATGCATACTGTATGAAACATTCATAGACATTTAGCGAGCTTGCTAATTGCTAGTCCATTTGTCCTGGGAGACCTGAAATGCATACTGTATGAAACATTCATAGACATTTAGCGAGCTTGCTAATTGCTAGTTCATTTGTCCTGGGAGACCTGAAATGCATACTGTATGAAACATTCATAGACATTTAGCGAGCTTGCTAATTGCTAGTTCATTTGTCCTGGGAGACCTGAAATGCATACTGTATGAAACATTCATAGACATTTAGCGAGCTTGCTAATTGCTAGTTCATTTGTCCTGGGAGACCTGAAATGCATACTGTATGAAACATTCATAGACATTTAGCGAGCTTGCTAATTGCTAGTTCATTTGTCCTGGGAGACCTGAAATGCATACTGTATGAAACATTCATAGACATTTAGCGAGCTTGCTAATTGCTAGTTCATTTGTCCTGGGAGACCTGAAATGCATACTGTATGAAACATTCATAGACATTTAGCGAGCTTGCTAATTGCTAGTTCATTTGTCCTGGGAGACCTGAAATGCATACTGTATGAAACATTCATAGACATTTAGCGAGCTTGCTAATTGCTAGTCCATTTGTCCTGGGAGACCTGAAATGCATACTGTATGAAACATTCATAGACATTTAGCGAGCGTGCTAATTGCTAGTTCATTTGTCCTGGGAGACCTGAAATGCATACTGTATGAAACATTCATAGACATTTAGCGAGCTTGCTAATTGCTAGTTCATTTGTCCTGGGAGACCTGAAATGCATACTGTATGAAACATTCATAGACATTTAGCGAGCTTGCTAATTGCTAGTTCATTTGTCCTGGGAGACCTGAAATGCATACTGTATGAAACATTCATAGACATTTAGCGAGCTTGCTAATTGCTAGTTCATTTGTCCTGGGAGACCTGAAATGCATACTGTATGAAACATTCATAGACATTTAGCGAGCTTGCTAATTGCTAGTTCATTTGTCCTGGGAGACCTGAAATGCATACTGTATGAAACATTCATAGACATTTAGCGAGCTTGCTAATTGCTAGTTCATTTGTCCTGGGAGACCTGAAATGCATACTGTATGAAACATTCATAGACATTTAGCGAGCTTGCTAATTGCTAGTTCATTTGTCCTGGGAGACCTGAAATGCATACTGTATGAAACATTCATAGACATTTAGCGAGCTTGCTAATTGCTAGTTCATTTGTCCTGGGAGACCTGAAATGCATACTGTATGAAACATTCATAGACATTTAGCGAGCTTGCTAATTGCTAGTTCATTTGTCCTGGGAGACCTGAAATGCATACTGTATGAAACATTCATAGACATTTAGCGAGCTTGCTAATTGCTAGTTCATTTGTCCTGGGAGACCTGAAATGCATACTGTATGAAACATTCATAGACATTTAGCGAGCTTGCTAATTGCTAGTTCATTTGTCCTGGGAGACCTGAAATGCATACTGTATGAAACATTCATAGACATTTAGCGAGCTTGCTAATTGCTAGTCCATTTGTCCTGGGAGACCTGAAATGCATACTGTATGAAACATTCATAGACATTTAGCGAGCTTGCTAATTGCTAGTTCATTTGTCCTGGGAGACCTGAAATGCATACTGTATGAAACATTCATAGACATTTAGCGAGCTTGCTAATTGCTAGTTCATTTGTCCTGGGAGACCTGAAATGCATACTGTATGAAACATTCATAGACATTTAGCGAGCTTGCTAATTGCTAGTTCATTTGTCCTGGGAGACCTGAAATGCATACTGTATGAAACATTCATAGACATTTAGCGAGCTTGCTAATTGCTAGTTCATTTGTCCTGGGAGACCTGAAATGCATACTGTATGAAACATTCATAGACATTTAGCGAGCTTGCTAATTGCTAGTTCATTTGTCCTGGGAGACCTGAAATGCATACTGTATGAAACATTCATAGACATTTAGCGAGCTTGCTAATTGCTAGTTCATTTGTCCTGGGAGACCTGAAATGCATACTGTATGAAACATTCATAGACATTTAGCGAGCTTGCTAATTGCTAGTCCATTTGTCCTGGGAGACCTGAAATGCATACTGTATGAAACATTCATAGACATTTAGCGAGCTTGCTAATTGCTAGTTCATTTGTCCTGGGAGACCTGAAATGCATACTGTATGAAACATTCATAGACATTTAGCGAGCTTGCTAATTGCTAGTTCATTTGTCCTGGGAGACCTGAAATGCATACTGTATGAAACATTCATAGACATTTAGCGAGCTTGCTAATTGCTAGTTCATTTGTCCTGGGAGACCTGAAATGCATACTGTATGAAACATTCATAGACATTTAGCGAGCTTGCTAATTGCTAGTTCATTTGTCCTGGGAGACCTGAAATGCATACTGTATGAAACATTCATAGACATTTAGCGAGCTTGCTAATTGCTAGTTCATTTGTCCTGGGAGACCTGAAATGCATACTGTATGAAACATTCATAGACATTTAGCGAGCTTGCTAATTGCTAGTTCATTTGTCCTGGGAGACCTGAAATGCATACTGTATGAAACATTCATAGACATTTAGCGAGCTTGCTAATTGCTAGTTCATTTGTCCTGGGAGACCTGAAATGCATACTGTATGAAACATTCATAGACATTTAGCGAGCTTGCTAATTGCTAGTCCATTTGTCCTGGGAGACCTGAAATGCATACTGTATGAAACATTCATAGACATTTAGCGAGCTTGCTAATTGCTAGTTCATTTGTCCTGGGAGACCTGAAATGCATACTGTATGAAACATTCATAGACATTTAGCGAGCTTGCTAATTGCTAGTTCATTTGTCCTGGGAGACCTGAAATGCATATGGACCTTTTTTTAGTTGGATCTTTGTCAACATTTTTCGAGAATCATACAAAAGTTTGTGTTTCTCTACTACGACTTTTAACACCAGAAAACCAGGGCATCGAATCATCCTGTTCTCAACCAATGCATTCCAGCACTCTAATAAATAAATGTTATCTATGCTATTTCAAAAATAATCATTATGAAGGTCTTAGGTAATATTATAATATGAAAAACACATTTTCATTCGTTTATGTTATTGCCAATGTTAAAAACATAAAAAACACAAAACATCACAATTCAATTGTTATACAACATCACAAAGGAATTCATTATTATTTCTTAAACGTTAAACAACTAATACATTGTATTTCAAATGACCAGAATAGCATATTTTGTATTAGTTTTATTACGTCACTAGTCTGTGCTTAGTAGCCTATGGCTATGCTGTCGCAAGTGCTGCCATGTGGAACCCATAGAATAGTGGTTATTCTACCCAACAAAGTTATGTTTTGAAATAAAGCCCATGTTTGTTGTTTTTGTTGTAGCTGTTTTAGAAACCTTAGAACCTGGTCTATTTGAAAAACAGAAAAACAGCTGAAGATGCCTTGTGTGTGTGTTGGTCTTTCATTCTTATTCCCATTAGAGGCCGCAAACTACCTTTGAATAGCTTTGGATATCTTGCATAGCTTACCGTCCGTGGCTTAATCTACTGTGTAACTCTTGGCTATACCAACTATACCAACCAAGTTATAATGACAGACGCAACATCTCCTTTATAATACTTCAAATACATTATTATTATTATTTATTTTATTTACACATAAGTAAATACATATATAAAACCAACTGGGCACAGGAAAAAGGAGAGCTGTCTACCAATCTGTTTTACACACAGACACAAACTGGGCTTTACTGTATATGTTAAAATATATGGTCACATTGTGTAATTGTAGTTCCCTTTCATTTATATTTGTTGTGAAGAAAGAGCTGGAGAAATGTCCATTCTTATCAACTGAGCCTAACTTGATCACCTAGCTACGTTGTTGGTTTTATAACCAGACAAATGGGGCACTCACCTGAACCCGTAGTGTGAATTATTCCATGGTAAAGGCTATTGTGTCTGCCATCTCTCTAGTAATCTAGCTACCAGCTACCCTACCAGCTACCCGCCACAGGGATTCTATTTTTACATTTGATGGGAAAGGCGGGACTTGCAGGGCATCAAGCGTCTCAAATGGAACTAAGTTCTATTTTAGCGCCTGGCTATGCAGACGCCCATTGACACGTATGAGCAGTGTGGATGAAATTGAGTAACATGTACACGTGAATGTATTTTGCTACGCTCGCCCACACAACGTGGTTGGTCTTGCTTGGGTGTTACTCTGAATGCAGAAGATAACTCAGAAATCTGCACACCTTGTTTCGTCTTGAGAGAGTTGGATCAGGGTCTTCAAGCACTTTTCAACGGTCTCTAAGAACATGTGCTCCAAATCCAGAGCAATGCACAATGTTCAATCACCTGGCTATTTTTTGTACTGCCTTAGTGAGTGGGCTTGTTCTGTTAGAACTGAATAACCAGACATCAACATTTTAGAATACACTAGCACAGAATACTGGAGTAAATATATTCTGAGCATTGTGAGAATAATATTCAGATACTATCATGTTGAATGAAAGTGAACTAACTCTAAGTCATTAAACAACTAAATGTGTATCTGAATGTGTGTCCCAACAATGCAGAGCTAAGTTTGCTTCAGGCAGCTAGCTTGCTGAACCGCTGACATTTTCTTTTCTCTTGTGTTTATCCTGTTGAGATCACCATGAATCTGGATAGAGGATGTCATTCTCTGGGAAATAGAGCGTGATGGTCAATATTTGTCCAAAAAAAGGAGGAAGGAAGGCTCTTTGGGAGAGACATGTTAATAATCCATGGATTAATGCAGCTGTCCTCTGCGTGAACTGGCCAATGTGGGTAATCTGTAAATGTAACGAGGATAATATACCACATGCTCAAATGGACATTGGATTTCCTGGTCAAGCGTGTGTATGAGGGTCTGTGTGGTGAGGGAGCAAAAGACACACCATGATTCTCCAGAACAACGGAATGCTGTGGTTAAAGTGGCAGAGCTAAAGCTTTATCAAGCAGATGCTAGCCTGCCTCCACATCAAGTGCCTCATGCCCTGAACCTGCTTATTCTCCTCAGTGGATGGTGGATAGGCTCATGGCCCCCCAAACTAACGGTCAAAACACACCCAGATCTCTGACCACACACATCCCACTCAACATCCAAATTACTTCTTACCAGCACTAAATAACTGCATACACTTCCAGACTCTTAGAAGACTTCCTCAGGGGGTTAGGTTAAAGAGCGACAGCCCCTAATAAAGCAACTTCCTGTTTTGAAAATGGCTATTTTGGCATCGATATAAGTCAAACATTTATTCTAGTATCAAAATTGACTACAAAGTGTTAACAGGATCATTTTGGTCATAAGGTCAATCTCGTCCAAAACGGCGATTCGCGAGATGATAGGATAAAATGTTATGTCACGGAATGATGGATACAGTAACAGTTTTCCTTGGGTTGGGTTTATTTCAATCCTGCCCACATGCTCACAGCTAGCAGAACGCAAGTAATCATTAATTTGGACTGCAGCTGCACACATCCTAATGGTAATGCCCATTGTCAATGTAGTTTGACTTAAAACCATAAACCAACTATAAATTTGTTGAAATTCATATCCAGATATTGAAAGCATTTAATGACAACAGATAAAATGTCACCATTTACATGGTGTAATTTATTGATGGTCCCTAACTATCCTCAGAGATAGGCTATCCAAAGTTATACCAATTTTGCCATGGTCGCACACCAGCTGACTGAAGCTAATTTGCTAAATTATTTGGCTAATTTGGCCACAGCAAACCACACCCTGAACCAACTCACATTTGAATTCAGTCTAAAAGGTGGTCAAATCAGGAAGTGCAGTCGCCCTTTAAAGATTTTAACACCTGGGTTAGTGTGCCCCTCATTCCTCAGTGGAAAGTCTTTGTGTCTTTATATATACTGTTATACTTTGCTTATACTGTACGCCAGGGTTTCTTAACCCACGGTTTGGGACCCAAAGTGAGTCCTGAGCATGGGAGAGGTGGATCGTGAGTTATGAGTAAACTATAATCACACACTATTTCTTCTTGATTTGGGTCATTCAAGGACAATACATTTGTCATTTGGGTCTTGTGCTGAAAAAGCCTCTGCTGTTTGCTATGGAATGCATTGCCTCAGCTGTAAATGTACACTATAGATAATTGTGATACATTTAATGAACTCCCAGAGTTGAGAGGGAATCAAGTAGGCTACTCTCTGTGTTTTATTCATAGGACACCTTGGCTCCTTTCCTCAGAGCTGGGCTAAGAGGAACCAGTGATAATTTATGAGTAATCTGCTTATTTATTTATCTGCCCCCACAGGAGGAGCAGGAGGCAGGCTATGTCCAGGCATGTACTGTACTGTATCTCTGTACGGTACAGACTAGAGAAGTCCAACTCCTAAACCCTGTTCACTGAGTCCACACTGCCAGGTACTGTAACCTCTTACCACTGCCTCTCAGCCCCTGAGCTCCCCTCTGATTAATCCCTGCAGCACCTGCATACGTTTTTAATGCCAGCATTACTGCACTTGTATCACTTCCAAAAAGAGTTGAGGAAAATGCAAAAGCTGCACTTCTAATTTCATTTTTTTGCTAAGGGAAGAGAACTGTACATTTTGGTATTACGTAAAAGTTACAGGGATTTAAGAATAATACATATTCTGGTTGTAGAAGGCGCCTGGCATTTGCAGAATGTGTGTCAGAAAGAGTTCAGTAGAGGGAGGTGTAGAAACAGTAGTCAGCTTTGGGCATTGTGCCAGCCAGAAGATAAATGTAGCCTCGGTGTCCAATTCATTTATGATATTCAAAAGCCAAAACTACGAGCTGAGAATGTTGTCTACAGATCCCTTTCCCTAATTAAATATTGCCATATTTGGTTTACTACATAGCTATTAGATATTAGATAGTCACAATGTCATTTGAAAAGTGGATTCCAGTTGCTGGTTATGATCAGAATGTACATATTTCTATTGTGGTGCATTTATACTTAGTCCAGTTCTGTCGCCATGGTATCCTTTCTGAGATTAGCATGCAGTAAATGTGTGAGACCATGGCATTGCTCTAGGGGAAGACTCTCCCTGCTCCCTCACCAGGTTGCTCTCTTCACAAATCATCCCTCTGAGACAGAGGGGGTTGGGGTGCTCTGTGAAGTCACAGGTGAGCTGGTCCTGAATCCTGGGGTTCATTTTCAAATGAAGCTTCTACCCCCAAACCATAAGACTGCTACCCCCCCCCACACACACACACATTTGTTTTCAAACTGCCGCTACTCGCTGTTTATTATCTACTCTGCATGCATAGTCACTTTACCCCTACCTACAGTACACGTACAAATGACCTTGACTAACCTGTAGCCCCTTACATTGACTCGGTACCAGTACCCTCTGTATATACAGTAGCCTCATTATTGTTATTTTATTTGTGTTACTTTTTATTTTATTTATTACTTTTGTTTATTTAGTAAATATTTTCTTAACTCTATTTCTTGAACTGTTTTGTTGGCTTGTTGGCTTGTAAGTAAACATTTCACGGTAAGGTCTACTACACCTGTTGTGTTTGGTGCATGTGACAAATACAATTTAATTTGATTTGTTCCCGCATACCTTGTACATGTGAAAGGTGAGTTTCCCTTATACAATGTACTGTAAAGCACTTTGATAATCTTGGAAAAGAGCTAAATATATCTCCAATCAATTATTATAATGAGTACTACCGATCTCTCTCTCCAACCTACCCTTCTTCACAGAACCAGGAGCCTATAATATAGATTCAGGAGTCAACCCGAGGCTTTCCTCACTCCATGGCCAAAAAGCCTTCAGTCTCAAGACAAAACGACAGAACACTTGAGGGATGTGTTCAGATTAACCAGCTCTGTGCCTGCCTTTGCATTAAACTGGTAAGTAAAGTAAGGGAGTAGCTCTTGGATTCTACTGGAGTTAAGAAAGATCAAGAGTGCAAGCCCTTTTGTTGTTTTCCTGTTAGCTGAATCTGTTTCCTCCATTAGATATGAATACATTTCTCACTGCATGCACAAATAGCCAGATGATGAAGGTACATGCTAGAATACAGACAAATTCATTTGCAAGGTGTCTTTGTGAAATGGAATTTTTGCTAACAGAAATTAGCTTTGAGTCTGTCAATGTGCCAGAGAGGTGATGGTGGCAGTCGGGTCCCCAGTCAGACACACACTGTCAAGGCTCTGGGATGATTCCAGGCTGTTTGCATGATATTGGGCAACGTGAGTCATGACACAAGCACCCTTCTGGAACACCCGGAAGTAGCATCACATATGTTACGTATCCCTCCCACCAGAACATACTGTATGGTCTGGCTCAGTCCCAGTCCTGTCTGCCCACAATACTTTAATACACTTCCTTTATTTCCCACCATTTCGATTTGTTTCCATCTGTTGTCACTCAGTGAGGTGCAGCTAGGCGAAGTCATGACTGACGTCCAAGGTAGGGGACATGGATGGGCAGCCTTGTGAAGTTGAGCAACTGTGCTCATCCGCCAAACATCAATGCCAAACATCAATGCCAAACATCTGCCAAACATCATCTGCCAAACATCAAAGTCCCAAGTAAAGGAGAGGGGAAAGGGGATATCTGAGGGGAAAGTGTGAAAACAGCATGTCCGACAAATCACAGAGAGATGTCCTGGTAAGAAGACAGCGTGTGCCTTTTCAAGTAATTGTGTCCTACATTTCCCCAAAGGCAGTGCATCAGCCACTTATTTTCAGCTTTTGACCTCAGTGAAATGTATTTCTTTATACTGCTCTTCAGTCTCATGACCGGAATGTAACCCTTTTGAAGATTTACAGACGATCACATAGCTATGTCCCGCGAACAAAACAATTACAAGTGTTTCATTGAAGACCCATCAAAGTTAGAGGCAATCCCTTGATGAGTCGGAGGAAGGGTTCAGAAAATCAAGAAATGACAGCGCTTCAACTCTGCAACACTGTCTGTTTGATTTCTTTAGACAATATGAGTAATTCTGCTAATTTCCTCTCTCTCACTGCCGCTTGCAGCAATTACTACAGATGGATCGGTGAGAATAGGCTTATTGGACCTTGGTGTCAGAACGTTGGCCAATCAGATTGGGATAATGAGTAGCCTGTTGTCAGGAGATGAGGGTGTTGTCCTCCCAGGCTCTGTTGTGTTGAAATGTATTCTACTGTATCTGAAACATCTGGGCTTCATCATGTGACTGTCACTTCACAAATACTGATGTCACTTGGAAACTGTAGGAACAGTAGGTATCAACGTCTGCTCGTCCAGGTGATCTGACGTGAATAGGACAGAATGTACAGTAAATGTGGGTGTGGGATTCATGTGTGGATTATTTATTTATGTCTATGTGCTAGAAGTCACTCTCACCCCAGATAGCACCTGTCCACCTTGTATCTCAGCCTCCCACATGTATCAAGCACAGGAAGCTTATATGAGTAGTATTTTATACTGTGAATTGGATGGAGCTGAGCAAACTCGAGTCCCTTTATTAGGGCAGAAAGCACCCATTGCTCCTATAATCAGATTTTTCGATCCAATTTCATTTAAAATAAGGTTTGATTAAAAAGATAAATTGATATGTTCATATTATGAATTACCACTCATATCACCCAATAACTAGAAATGGGGAACAGAGATTGGGGAGGGTGGCGGGTTGGTGTGATTCGGTCTAAAAACTCCAAATAGAATTTGTGCTAACCCGTCACTCCCTGGTGTGGCGTGCTTTGAGCACTGCCATGAGCTGTTAGTATTGCTCTCCCTCTCGCCATCCATCCGTCTCCACCAGAGGGTGAAGCATGTGGGACAGCATGCATGGGCTCATTTTACTCTGCTTTCATTGGAGCAGGGCCAGCAATAGTCCTCGTGTCTGTAATTTCATTACTTCTCCTAAGCATTACCTTTCTCAACGTTCTCCTCTCACACTGTGCTGTCTATGCTATACATCTGCACATGCACCTTGTGTTTGTCTAATAAGATGTGTACTTTGCACTTGTTCTAATTAGCATACTGCAGTAGTCTAACTAATGCAGATTTGGGTTGACATCGGTTGTATAATTTACCATCACAGCTTTTAATAAAACCTCCTCTTCATACTTCATTTTAAATGGGAGAAAGATGCGCTGCTTGGTTATTCACTGATCACCAGCTGCAGGGTCAATTGAATAATTAAGATTTTAATTAAGCACTGGGGTTGGATCGGGAGGATGCAATCGTGGTGCTTCAGACATAACATGAGAAGAAATATGAGGGTTGTAGCAAGAGTAGGATAGAATCAGTAGAATGAAAGAACTGATAAAACAGAATGCTCTCGTGCACTGAAATGGAAGTTCTAAAGTGGCTTATCCATGTGATCTGTGCTCTATCCTCCAGCTCCATTCCATGGAGTAGTGTGGTTATTTCATCAATCCTTCATTCCCCATATAATACTGCACAGCGCACACTTCAGTCCAGGTCTCGGAGGTATGCAGCATTTCAGCCCATAGGATCCCCATCAGACTGTTCACCTCATCATTGCCAGCATGTAATACAATACGTTGTATCGACTTCCTGGCCACTGGCTCTCATAGAATAATTGATAATGTTGCTTTGGCTAAAAGCAATCTAATTCCACTCAATTGTGCGTCAGTAAAAGTTAAATGAAGCAAGCCAACAATGCAATAAGGGAATAATGTAGTCCTCAGTAGAAGACCTGAATATTTTAGTGTACTTGTTTTCAGGGGTGCAACTTTCACTGGGGACGGGGGGACGGGGACGGACAGTTTTCTCATTGGAATGTGTTGCAAAAACGAGGCAACGGTGTGCTTTAGGACCATGCGGACATCACCGAGCGGTGTGGTTGGCTATTTGGAGTGTTTATCCGACTGAGAAAAAAAAATTGTAACAAAATACCAAAGTTGCGCCCCTGCTTGTTTTAATGTATCGTGTTTGCTGTGTAGTGTACATGGCCAGTTGCCCAGTGGGATTTCAGAGGGCAGATTGGATATACCAATAAGGAGAATGGCTTAGTGCAGACCTGTGTTTGGTAATGAATAAACCATCAAACCAAGTCATATATCATCTTGTAAGACACGATCAATGCTGTTTTTTGCACGGACCTGTCTTTTGAATATTTTATACCCATCAAAGTAGCCAGAAGAGAAAAGTGATGACAGAGTAGAAATCAAAGGAACTGGATACAGGGCTAACAGAGAAGCAGGTCGGGATTTAGTGTTAGATGTCTGTAGTCAGCCATTGTCTGTGGTAAAGTGTATCACCAGTCATTTAAGAAAGACGAAGTGGATTACTAGTCTTCTAAGCATCCCAGTCTATTCCACAGGGACTGACAACTCTGATATAGAATCACAATCATCTCCACCAAGACACGGGCCACGAGATGTCTGGAAACACAATCAAAGCTAGCTATCATGTTTCTAACACTCAACCCAATATTTACTGTAAAGCCTCGTAACTCAGTTACGACCCATAACTCAGTTATAAAGAGTGAAATATAGAGTCAAATGTGAGAACATTGTAGAACTGTACCCCTACAGTATTACATCATTAAATCAGGTAGTAAAGACACAAATGTGGAACGGCATAAAAATTACATGTCACGCCAAATGTACGTCAAATACCTCATCTTATTTTGCTTTACATTTGGGGATTCGAATCCAATCAGAAATAGTCTCTTTCTCAGAAAACTATTATAATGAAGAGCCTCATGTCACTGAGATTGACGTTTGTGTTCATTCCTGACGAGCTATTCTGAATCGAGTATATAGCATTCACAACAGAGCAGTGTGAATGGATGGAGCTTCAGGACCCAGTGATATTTACCCAGTATACGGAGATGGGAAAATGGAATGTGGTTTCGCATGCTAACAGCTCATTGTGCCATGCGATCTAATCAAATATAATTTATACAGTGATGGGTTGTAATGGGGAAAAAGGCTCTTATATCATATCCCGTCCTGCCTCAGTTGCACAAACACACATCAGCTGCAGCAGAAGCACCTCCTCCTCAGTCGCTGCTTCCTTTGTCTCAGAGACGTTTTTAGAGCATTCCAACTCTATTATGAAGTGCACTCTTTGTAAATGAATACCATTAGTATGCGCTAAAGAATTAAATGACAAGGCAGCGTTTAATCAATTATAATCGCTTCCTCGCTCTCAACTTAACGTCTGCTGCTGCTCCTGACAGCGCCAGCGCGGTGTGCACATACCCCTCTCTCCCTCCGTACACACTCTTTCTCTCTCTCTCTCTCTCTCTCTCTCTCTCTCTCTCTCTCTCTCTCTCCCCCCATCTCTGTCTCTCTCTCTCTCTCAGCCCATCTGATTTACTGCTCTGTAGACTGTGCTGATACTGAAAATCCCACGATGCATCACCATGCCTGATGAATAGAGCTGGTGTGAAATTACAATTGGGATGTAAAGCCCGTGATATACAGCATATGCATGTACAAAGCTATGTGATTACCCCACCAGCACTCCACCCCAACCACTTACACGCATATTGCTTACACACAACCTTATCGAATGCAGTTCAATATACTGCTGGGTCATGGCCTTATAACAGAGAGTTGAGTTGGGTCATGGTGCAGCTGCTGTATACAGCATAAAGAGATCACTTCTATATCGCACAGCCCCGAGAGATACACTGAATGACAAACACATGGAAATGAACCACATTGTCATTTTCTTTGAGAGCTATACAGTCAATGCAGACTGCATAGCACAAAGAAAGGAAATGGATTTCTTTAGGAATACGAAGAAATCCTTAAAGGTTTAAGCAGTTGGTCCACATTCAGCAAAGTAGCCAATGACCTGGTTCTGTGGGACCTTGACAATGACTTCCTTGCACTGCTTTTGTTAGCCTATTTTAATATTATTTCATCTCTTTTTTTGTGTGTCTTTTTGCTCAAAGCAATGTTGTCCTGCATATGAAATACTGGCACTACTGTAAACTGACTGGTTTTCTATTGAATCATTCATGTATGCATTCATTATTAATACATTTATTTCAGTTTACATCCGAAAATGGATTCATACTGAATATTGTCATGATTTCCACTGACTTAACCAAGGCCTTTTCTACTGCTGCTATTGGTTTTCCACACAAGTGGAACCATGCTCATTACCCATGGAGTCTGACAGCTAATAAGAGATGATCTGAGCATGACCTATACATACAGTGCTGTATGTCAACATATGGCCGTAATGGCTGCTCCATGTTCAGTTGTTACTCTATGGAGGTAATTTGTTGCAACAGTTGTCAGATGTGTTCATAAGCACACAGAATCATGCCACCCACCTCAAGGCAGAGGATAACAGGCAGATATTATTCACTGTGTCATTCCATTGTTCTTTTCTTACCCCTAAAAACACATGCAACACATCTAATTCTCTCAGCATATTTAATCATTTGCTTATTTTTGCCAGTGAAAAATAAAATAACTACGACACGTACAATCACAAGCCATTTCCGTGGGATTATGCAAGCTTCTCAGCTGCTAAAGGGATTTAAGACACGATAATAAAGATAAGAAGGAACCATTAATCATTTTTTGTTTCCGTTAATTAAAGGCAAGAGGATTAGTAACAACGCAGAAACAACATGTAGGGCAACAAACAGGCAGGCTGAGGATACGATAATGTTTCAGAGCCATTAATAAAACGTGCCTTCAGTCTCTGCTGTGATCAAACAAGTTCATCTGGGAGCCAAAAAAAAACAAAGATTCTCATTCCACAAGTGTAAGTTAGAATTCCAGAATCTCAGAGCAAGTACAGTCAGTGCACAGAATGTGCCCTTGTTACTTCATTAAATATTATTGTCTAACCATTCTCTTTATCCGTTCGGTTGAATGGGCAGGAAAATGGTGTACCATTGTGGCATTCGCTTGATTGCAGGCTTAGGACCCCAGAAAGTGATCTGCTCCATGTTGCAGGGAGAGGCTGGTGATTAGAATATGTATCATTCCACTAAAACTCATTCCTAATCCCACTCGTGTGATGATGCTAGGAGCATGACTTCTGGCTGCTGGAGGAAGCCACGCACATAGCCTTTCAGAGTGTGGGGGCTCTCTCTCTCTCCGCTCTGTGCGTCACAGAGATGATGGAATGTGCGCTATAAATACTGTGGATAAATAACATTCACATTAACAGGCTGGTCAATGATGACTCCTAATCTTCAGCATCAGGACTATGCCAGCACCTCGGGTGTGGGATTGCTGTAAGGCAGCCACACTGAGGGAGAGGGAGAGCTGAATGGTGTGAAACTCACACTTGCATATTATGCTTTCTTCCTGCCAGAGAGGGGCTGGAGCTGGTATTAGAGTATAATACTTTTTAAATGGCTTCCAAAGGGGGTTATTGTATCAGGATGTATGAAGTAAATGGTTGGTGTTTGATGTGTACAATCTGAGGATCAATGTGGAAGGGAGCTATTTCTAATGCAACCGTAATGTGTGCTACTGGAGGTCCATCTATCACCTCTACATTTCTTCTCCATGACAGAGTCTAATTTGAGGGGTTTAGAGCGGCCTGTTCATGTAAACCATTACAATGCTCTTCTAGGGTTACTACTGTGTCGAGGATGTGTGTGATGTCTCTCGTACTGAACTCTGGCCCAATCAGAGGGCAGCCTAACAATGACTACTCCTTCTCCTCATCATTATCGCTTCTTCCTTCTCCTCTTGTCCTCTTGTCCTCACTTGCTACCCTCTCCTTTTCTCTCCCATCTTGAGATGAGAGAGTGGCTTTGACACAGCCTCGACCTCAATGTGACCTTCCATCACAAAGCAATGGTGTAGCAACACACACATAGGGTAATAGTGGTGGCTAACAGGGCTCTGTGTTTTGGTAACCCCAGATAGTACTGGATGTTAAAGGGTCAATTATACAGTCAGAGTGATGGACACATACAGTGCTTTCAGAAAGTATTCACACCCCTTGTCTTTTCCACATTTTGTTGTGTTACAGCCGGAATTTAAAACGGATTCAATTGAGATTTTGTGTCACTGGCCTACATACAATACCCAATAATAAGATAGTTTACAAATGTATAAAAAATGAAAAGCTGAAATGTCTTGAGGTAATCAGTATTCAACCCCTCTGTTATATCATACCTAAATAAGTTCAGGAGTAAAAATGGTTTTATTTCAAATTATTATAATAATTATAAAAAGTTATATTTTTGATCTTGTCTCATCGTTGCAACTCCCCAACAGGCTCGGGAGAGGCGAAGGTGGAGTCATGCATCCTCCGAAACATGACCTGCCTAACCGCTCTCCTTAACACCTGCCAGCTTAACCCGGAAACCAGCCACACCAATGTGTTGGAGGACTGGCAACTGCAGTCAGCCCGCAGGCACCTGGCCCACCACAAGGAGTCGCTAGAACGTGATGAGCCAAGTAAACCCCCACCGGCCAAACCCTCCTCTAACCCAGATGATGCTGGGCCAATTATGCGCCATCCTATGGGATTCCCAGCCACGGCCGGTTGTGTAGTAACGCCTTTAGCGCTATGATGCAGTACCTTAGACGGCTGCACCCCTCAGGAGGCCAGGAGTAAAAAAATGTAATGACTACCTCATCTGTGTACCCCACACATACAATTTCTGTAAGGTTCCTCAGTCGAGCAGTGCATTACAAACACAGATTCAACCACAAAGACAAGAGAGGTCCTCACAAAGAAGGGCACCCATTGGTAGATGGATCAAAATATAAGAAACAGAGATTGAATATCCCTTTGAGCATGGTGAAGTTATTAATTGCACTTTGTAGTGACTGGGTGTATTGATACACCATCCAAAGATATAGGCGTCTGTTCTAACTCAGTTGCCAGAGAGGAACCGCTCAGGGATTTTACCATGAGGTCAATGGTGACTTTAAAACTGTTATTGAGTTTAATGGCTGTGATACGACAAAACTGACATGGTACATATCGTAGTTTCTCCATAATACTAACCTAAATGGCAGAGTGAAAAGAAGAAAGCCTGTACAGAATAAAACATATTCCAAAGCATGCATCCTGTTTGAAAAAAGGCAATAAAGTAAAACTGCAAAAAAAAAGAACTTTATGTTTTGAATACACAAAATCCAACACAAAACATCACTGAGCACCACTCTTCATATTTTCAAGCATGGTGGTGGCTGCATCATGTTATGGGTATTCTTATCATCGGCAAGAACTAGGGAGATTTCCAATAGACATTGGGAGACAAATACCCCTTTCAGCAGGACAATATCCTAAAACACAAGGCCAAATATACACTGGAATGCACAGGAGGTTGGTGGCACCTTAATTGGGGAGGATGGGCTTGTGGTAATGACTGGAGAGGAATCAATGGAATGGTATCAAATACATGTTTTCCAGGTGTTTGATATTATTCCATTTGCTCCGTTCCGGCCATTATTATTAGCCGTTCTCCCCTCAGCAGCCTCCACTGCTGGAATTGCTTACCAAGACAACATTGAATGTTCCCGAGTGACCTAGTTACAGTTCGGAATTAAATTGGCTTGAAAATCAATGGCAAGACTTGAATATCGCTGTCTCGAAATAATCAACAACCAACTTGACAGAGCTTGAAGAATTTTTAAAAGAATGATGTGCAAATATTGTACACTCCAGGTGTGCAAAGCTCTCAGAGACTTACCCAGAAAGAGTCACAGTTGTAATTGCTGCCAAAGGTGATTCTAACATATTGACTCAGGGATGTGAATAATAATGTAAATGAGATAGTTCTGTATTTTATTTTCAATAAATTAGCAAAAATGTTTAAGAACATGTTTCACTTTGTCATTATGGGGTATTATGTAGATGGGTGATGTGGTGGCAGAATTTGGAGGTAAGCTAAGTTGGAACTCTTCAAAGTATTCTGTCCTTGCTTGAACTGCATTTCGTAGACTCCGGCGCCTGATATCTGGCAAGGCCTATGAGAACCCCAGCATCCCCTCCATGTGCTATCCCAGACCTGCATTTGCTAGATGACACTATGATGAAGTACTGTATAGCTCTAACTAACTATATCCGAGCTGTTCACTCACAGGTCTCTGCTGCCCAAACTCCCCCCGCACAACAGTTCCCATCACAATCTCCTGCCTAGAGATTGAGTAATGGTCCGGAGGCACAACAGAGGTAAAGAACCCCTAAAACCCAGGTGGAAATGACCACATCAGATCGCTCTCACCACCCCAACGGCGGTAAAGTGCTTAGGAAAAGACACCTGCATCCACACCTCCCATTGTAAGCAGGTACAGTGGTTCTTCCTTTAAAAGTTATGGCGTACTGCAGCACAGCTTGCCGGGTGTCGCAGAATTCACGTTATTTAAGTGTCAGCCATTGTTGCCAGAATGACGCAATTACCACAATCTGCCACCATCTACCACAAATTGTTGCAGCATAAGATCAAAACTTTTAAAGGAAGAACCACTGTAGCAGAGCCGAAAGAAGATGTTGCTCCTGCATCCAAGTAGGGGTACTTTGCTCACCCTGGGGCCCGCAGCCACGGTGAGTATCCTCTGGGTGGTAGCAAACATCGAGCCAGAGACAGGTGAACGTGCTAATAACCTCTCCCCGACCTCCCTGCTCCAGTAAGGCCCGGCTTCCACATGGAGAAGCCCAGAAGCAGACGAAAGTGACCTGACCTCCGATGACCCCGCTGACCTAAAAAGAAGGAAAAGAGGACATGAACATTATGGGGGTTTCCCTGAGTCAAACACTTTCTTACAATTAGCTAGCAATGTCTCTGTACTACAAAATGTATCAGATTGTTGGGTTTGTGGGTTATTATCAGATAATGCCGAGACTATATCACTGCTCGCAATACCCCTTACTGCTTATGAAATATTGACGTGGACCAAAGCAGGTAAATTTACAGACCGAGAGCTTGGTTGGGTAGAATATGAGGTGTTTTATATGACAAGATTTGATTTGACTAATCACACAATCAACAATCCATCTTCATGGCCTATTCACCCCCAGGTTATTTGTGTTATATAACAAATGGAACCGCTTCATAAGTATAATCTCTCCGTCTACATTAATCTTGCCCTATACCCCTGCTGTTGAAACATGTAACATTCCACCCGATCATGTCATTGGGAAAACATTATAAGCTCAAGAATACCAATGCTAAACCTACTTCTTCTGTAAATGGAACTATGTGTGTGAGGGGAAAGCTTATTATTATCTGCCTACAACCTGGTCAGGATCATGCTATGCTGCCTATGTTGTTCCTGCTGTACGTGCTACCACAGAACACCCAAATCATCCTTTCTCCCACTTGTACAGGAGGACCATTATAGCTGGCCTTGTAAAACTTTTTTTTCTTCTCTGCATCAATTCCCGATTATGGCATTGCAAATGTGCTTGACTCCATTCGAGAACTGGCTAGAGAAGTAGAAAGGATGGGTAATGCTACTGCTAAAGATATAGAGGAGCTGACTGCTGTATTAGTAGCTATGTATTACAAAACAGAATGGCTCTAGATATTCTCTTAGCATCTAAAGCAGGGACTTGTGCGATGGTGGGTCAAGAATGCTGTACTTACATCCGTGACCCCTCCACTACGGTGACTGAGGCAGTTGCTACTATCAGAAAGGAAGTTGCTGTTGCAAAGAGAGATCAAGAATGAGGCTGGGACCTTTTTGCATGGATAAAAACTAGCACGGGGATCTTTGGAACTCTCACGTTGCAGTGTCTCCTGGTGCTGGTTGGATTCCTTTTGCTGTCCTTCTGTCTGTTCTCATGCCTGGCGGCCGTGGTGAGGAGATTGTGTCAAACAGCGATATCTCCTTCCCACCAGACGGTCATGACAGTGGTGAACTTAAATAACCTGACTGATCTCACCACTGCCTCCCCCTTCATTGGGGATGCAGATTTCCCTATGGGAGACGATAGTGCCCCATCCCAACGCCCCTCCTTCTTTCACAGATTATTATTATTAAGTTATCCTTCAGGAGTTCCATTTAAATGACCCCTTTTTGTGTAAAAATGTCAATTTTCAACAGCTCAGATATATCATGTATGGTGATTGGTTTCCATAGTATCAAAGGGGGAATTGTGGTGGCAGAATTTGGGTGTTAAGCTAAATTGGAAATCTTGTATGTTGTATTCTGTCCTTGCATGAACTGCATCTCATAGACTCCTATATCTGATATCTGTCTGCACCCTAAGCACAAGGCCATTGTTTTCTGCAACTGTTGCTTGCTTAAAAAAAACAGTTGTGGAACCACTATCTGTATTCTGAGTTCTTCCCTGGCTACTCCCAGAGACAGACCTCCCTAGCAATTACTTGATTAAAGGTTTAGTATTATACTCATAGTCTTTGCCTACTCTTTCGATAAGATTTCCACAACAGTGAGAAAAATATCTATTTCATTCATTTTGAATTCCAACAAATTGCTGGATAAGTCAAGGGGTTTGAATACTTTCTGGAGGCACTGTACGTGTGTCATACGTTGGTGTCAGCCGTCACAGTATGTTGCCTTCTCGCTCCCTTTGTGTAGCTTTGTATCACCTGACATGACTGTCCATACTCTACTAACATACCGTACATGTACTACATGGAGGGATAAAAACAGACTGAAATGCTCGATAACTGACGTTACCAGAGATGAATTGTGCAATAGACGACCCACTGTAAGAAATGATCTCTTCCACTGCGGCTGCCTCTCTCACTCATGATGTCATGGCTAAATGAAGTTCCTCACAGTGACAGGCGCTTTGGGGGCCGCTGGGGCTGACATATGATACCTTAGCTGAACATTCCACTCAGAGGTGACCTCAGCATTTGAGGGGTTAATAGTCCATGCCAGAGCCTGGTGCTTTCCTGCTTGTTCAAAGCTGATTGATATGTTGATTTTGCAATAGTTAGCATAATGACATGGGCTGATTTAGATGACTTTGGGCCATTTGTTAATGGACAGTGAATAGCTCATGAAAATTTGACATGGAGACCTGTGTTTGTTGGCCCTTGGAAATGAAGTGCTGGTTACAGATGAAAAGGGGCGTCCGCCCAAGCTATTACATCACCTTCCACTGATGACACCACTCCAGATTGGCTGGAGGTTGGAAATGGATGTGCTGTGAGTCACACAAACCCTTCCAAACTGATAATGGCTTTGAGAAGGACGAAAAAGATGTCTTATCTGAAACTCCATTTGGCAAACGTTGGGAGTATCAGATAAAAATAAGAAGAGAAAGAGGAGAAAAAAACACTTTATGATAAAAGGGCATTAATGATGTTTTGCATGGAGGCTTCGAATATATAATGCTTAGCATATTTACATTTTCAGATGGATTTTGGAACCGGGCTACAAAGACATGCAATTGTGTTTAGTTGATTTCATTTATAGCCTGTGGTTCTGTGGGTGTTAAAACATATTATAAGAGAGAGAGATAAGGCTCATTCTTTTATTAATGTTCTGACCGTTGTTCTCTGAGGAACAATCTGACCCTGGGCCTGTGTGGAGTCACAATGCTGGCGGTGTAGATGAACAGCTGTGCTTGTTCGGAGAACAGAGAGCGTTATCAAAATCATATTTACACCTGGGCAGTGGGCGGCCCTCTCCATTTAAGTGGCCTTAATTTCCCTGCCATTTGAATGAATGTCAGAAAAGCTCGCTGCATAACACTACTCTCCATGAATGGAATGTCTGCCTAGCTGGAACAGCTGGCACAGAGTGCTTATCAATGTGCCACAGCTGATTACGCCCGGGCCTCCATCGAGCTCCTCTTGCCTTTTTCAAAAGCGTTGGAAAGGAGGATGGGCGGATGGTTCCCGCCACGTCCCCATCTCTGAAATAGGCAGCACATTTGTCTCCCCACCATGCTATCAAATTCAGGCAGCTAGCCCAGGCTGGGAGGCTGAGAGGAGAGGGCTATCATGGAGTGGGTATCTGATCATGGAGCATGACACAATTCATGATAAAGTTGCTGAGGAGTGGGGCCAAGAAGCATAGAGGAAATGACTTAATCTTGCGGTGTGGGGGGACTAAAGTCAGATGGTCAGTAGTGACACGCCCCTCCAGGGAGCACCCCCCCGCCCTGGACATGTCCATAAAATGTATGAAAAATGATTAGGCTGTGACTAATTGCCCGTTTAGTATCGCAGAAAGTTGTTAAACAGACCATTGGCTTTTAATACCTAAAGTAAGGAATGGGATTAATTAAGCAGAAATGTATTCTTCTAGCCTGCCAAGTACCTTTCTCTACACTCTCTAAAAACACTGTGTGATGGGGCTCCTCAGACCGGACCTTGGGGAAATAGCTGGTAATGGTCTGAGAATGGATCTCCACTCTCAATTCACCAGTCCAGTCAGGGTGAGGGGATGAATGAGGGCAATAAGTACATGAGCCACTGACACTAAAAAAGGTAGAGGAAGCAGAAAATGAAAGTGGAAGCGAAGGATGTAGGATATATTACTATCCAGTTCCTGTTCCTGTTCCCTATAATCATAATCCATACATTTTGATAGGAGAGAAAAGCGAACATGATACACAGAACTGCTTCAAAGAGACAGGCCTGAAATGAACAGTGACTACTTAGAAGAGCATTTTACAGCATGTAAAAATGAACACTGGACAGCTAGGCCAAGATATATTGTAGAGTATATGAGTATTTTATTTGGCATTAAACCCAGGTCAGAACATCATGGTCGAGAACCTTATGAATTAGACAGCTAGCGCATAACATTCTAAGAACCATATTTTTCTTGGTGGGTATTTCAGTACTTCAGCATAACGTTTTCTACAGGTTTCCTCATGGTTCTATCCTGTTGTGTTTCGGTCGAAATGGAACGATTTACAAGTTCTCTCTTTGAAAAATGTAGTTAATTTAATATGATTGTCATAAGATTCCATGACTTTGAACACACAAAATACATTTGGATAAAAATAACATTTGGGTGTTTTATTTAACTTTGGTACACCTGTAGTGTACACACACACACACACACACACACACACACACACACACACACACACACACACACACACACACACACACACACACACACACACACACACACACACACACACACACACAGCTCTGGTATAGAAAGATTTTTTGAGGCCTTGCTCACAATTCATTCTGTGGCAGCACAATGACCAAACGATATACTGTATGTGAGGCTCTTGATCATATATTTGATCATGACACTGGTGAGGAGGTGAGAGGCCAGGAAACTGACAGTGAAGATGCATTAGAGGAGGAAGTGTCAGAAGTTGAAGACAACACAGAATATGATCCAGACCAAGAGACAACCGATGTAGAACAATCCAGTGATGAGGAAGAGGGCCCTGCTGAGGTTGTTGTTACAATCCAGTGATGAGGAAGAGGGCCCTGCTGAGGTTGTTGTTACATTCCAGTGATGAGGAAGAGGGCCCTGCTGAGGTTGTTGTTACATTCCAGTGATGAGGAAGAGGGCCCTGCTGAGATTGTTGTTACAATCCAGTGATGAGGAAGAGGGCCCTGCTGAGGTTGTTGTTACATTCCAGTGATGAGGAAGAGGGCCCTGCCGAGGTTGTTGTTACATTCCAGTGATGAGGAAGAGGGCCCTGCTGAGGTTGTTGTTACATTCCGGTCAAAGAATGGGAATATGTCCTGGTCTTCATCCCCACCTAAGAGGAGAGGTCGGCTGTCGGCTGAAAATGTTATCAGGATGACCCCAGGGCCAACGAGATACGCCATATCCGGGGGCGATGACATGAAATCCTGCTTCAAACTGTTCCTGACTGAGTCAATCGAAACTATAGTGATAAACATGACGAACTTGGAGGGGAGACGCGATTACAAAGACAACTGGAAGGAGGTAGACCAGACAGACGTCCAAGCATGCGTGGGTCTCTTGATTTTGGCTGGTGTGTACAGATCCAGAAACAAATCAACCACCAGTTTATGGGATGCAGAGTCTGGTAGGGCAATTTTTCGTGCCACTATGTCACTCCAGACATTTCATGTGTTGTCACGAATGATTCGCTTCAACAACCGTGATACAAGACCAGGCCTGTGTCAACAAGACAAGCTGGCAGCGATCAGAGAGGTTTCGCACAAGTGGGTGGAGCGCCTGCCACTCATCTATAACCCAAGTCCAGATATCGCAGTGGATGAGCGTCTGATCGCTTTTAGGGGACAGTGCCCATTCAAACAGTACATGCCAAGCAAACTGTCTAAATATGGAATAAAGATATGGGCTGCATGTGATGCCAGGACAAGTTATGCCTGGAACCTGCCGACGGTGTTCCCGAAAGGAGCCAGGGGAAGCGGGTGGTCCTGGAAATGACTGCAGGTCTCCAGGGGCACAGCATGACATGTGACAATTTCTGCAATTTCTGCTCTTGGTCAGGAGTTGCTCCAAAAAAAATGACTATGTTGGGGACTGTCAGAAGGTACAAGCCTGAGTTACCCACTGCTTTACTCACTACCAAGGACAGGGATCGTTTTTCCTCTAAATCTGCCTTCACCGATACACAGATTCGTGTGTCCTACTGCCCGAAGAAAAAGAAGAATGTGCTCCTGATGACAACTCTGCACAGCGATGCCTCTATCAGGGGGGACAGGAAGCCCAAAGCTGTCCTGGATTACAACAGGAACAAAGGGGGAGTTGACAACCTTGATGAGGTATGTGTACTTTTTCTTCTATTACCAGATTGTTTTATCTGCATCATAAAAATAAGACCTGTTGTTGTTTGGTGAAAGGCTTATTGAATTTGTGAACAATATGGAGGCAATTCTATTAATTTGAATATGTAAATATGTTTCAGATGTGATAAATTAAAACAATGCTTTGATGCAATTTTTCACATTACTATGCAAGCCATGAAGTATCACTTGTATGCACTCATTATTTTATTTACTGATTGTTGCACTTTTGCAGGTTACTGGCACATACTCTTGTAAGAGGATGACGGCACGTTGGCACATGGTGTTCTTCAATATCCTAGATGTGTCGGCCTACAAGGCGTTTGTGGTGTGGATGGAGGTGATTTCAGGCTGGAAGCAGGGGAAATTCTTCAAGAGGAGACTATTCCTAGAAGAGTTGGGGAAAGCCATGGTGGCACCCCTCATTCAAAGGCACAAACACCTTCCTCCAACACCATCCTCTGCTGGATTGGTGAGAGATATACAAGGGCCAGAAGCAAGATCTACGGCCGCCAGAGACAGAAGAGACAAAAGGAAGAGGTGCAATCTGTGTGCACCAAGGGATGTCAAAACGAGCATCGTGTGCCATAAATGTAGTGCACATGCAACAACCACCACGTATTGTACAACATGTGCGTGAGAACCCAAAAAATTTAACCACCATTGATTGACAGATTGTGAACGTTTTCATGTTTTTTGTTATTGTTGGTAATACTGTTATTGTTACTGTTGTTATTTAATGTGTTCAGACATTCATTTTATAATATGGTAAAGTTTTCATATGTTGTTTTGGAAATGTTCTTTCTTTACTAATAAGATCATACACAGTTTTGACCGGGAACACAACAGATGTTATTTTGTGCCACTTAAAAAAAAAATGAAATGGTTTCAAAACAAATGTTCTTGTTAAACTTTGACACAAGTAGTCTGTGATAAATAGCACAATACGTTTCATCTGAATATTTGTTATAGTCGAAATAATCCATACATTATGCTTTTTTACTCAAAAACTGTCACCCCCTGACCTTAGTTATCTTTGTTTTCTTTATTGTTTTGGTTAGGTCAGGGTGTGACGAGGATGGTATGTGTAGTTTTGTCTTGTCTAAAGTTTTTGTATATCTATGGGGTTTTGGTATGTCTAGGTAAATGTAGGTCTATGGTGGCCTGAATTGGTTCCCAATCAGAGGCAGCTGTTTATCGTTGTCTCTGATTGGGGATCCTATTTAGGTTGCCATTTTCCATTTTGGTTTTGTGGGTTATTGTCTATGTGTAGTTGCCTGTCAGCACTCGTGTTGAATAGCGTCATGGTCGTGTTGTTGTTGTTGTTGTTGTTGTTGTTGTTGTTGTTGTTGTTGTTGTTAGTTTGTTTAGTGTTCTTCGTGTAATAAAAGAAGAATGTATTCGTATCACGCTGCGCCTTGGTCTCCTCGTTATGACGAACATGACAAAAACGAGTTGTATGAGCTCAGGTCAACGAGGCCTACAAGCCATAAATAGCGAAGTTCAAAACTTGTAATGTTCACAAGAACGTAAGTTGATAAAAATATCTAACACAACATTAGGTGATAATATGTGTATTATTATGGATTTATAATCAGCTATAATGGGGCGGTCATTTTGGACCGGGAACACAATATTAATTAACATGAAACGAACACAACAGGAGGGTTAAAGACATGTTCTCAGAACGTTCAGAGAACGTTAAGAAACAATGTTCTTCTGTGGGAATTTTAGTACTTCAGCATAATGTTTTCTTCCGGTTTCATGAAGGAGTGGGCATCTGATCTATTTAAAGTTACATTCTCAAAACATTAAGAAAACTTGACATAAAAACCACAAGAAAAAGTAACATTCAAAGATAGTTCAAAGAATGGTATTTAAAAAATGGAACTGTAGATTACATTCTTAGCAACAACAACACTCTCTATCCTCTATCTTGTTAAGTGTGATCTTAATGAGTGCTTGTCTTCATTGAAATCGGGTCTGTTTGAATAGACAAAAATTAACAGCACATTCCTTGTGGCACAGTGGACTAATTACATGATTAGGGACTAGAAAATCACAGGTTCAAATCTCACTGATGCTTTAAAAACATATCTTATCCCAGAGAGGATAAAAATAAATCTGCTTGCATGATTAATGCCTATTCAAACTCATTTCCATGTGTCCTATCTGTGCTTGGAGTGCAAAACAGTTAACCTAAGCTAGCAGTCTTATTGAAACATGTTCTCAGAATGTTATTTAATTACCTTCAAATATAGAATTTCCATTCTCAGAATGTTGTTAAAACTTTCAGGGAACCATAGTAAAATGTTCTCAAAACCTCCCTGCAACCAAAAACTCTACATTCCCAGAAAACTCCCGTTCTCAGAATGTTTAAAAAACTTAAAGTTGTACCCGTCAGGAAGCATATGGCCTCGTTCCCAGAACCAGTGGGAAACAGAAAACATACATTCCCTCAACCTCCAAGGAGCCAAACGTGCTAGCTGGGGAGACACAAAAAAGGACAAGGTCTGGACAGCACTTGTGCCAGTTGATTTAAATTGGGTATTTGTCATCGCTCAAACTCAGAACTTCTTGCCAAAAGGCTAATAAAATTTTACTCAGCCTAAAAGTGCTGCCAGTCTTTCATTGGTTTTGTGATTTGATGTTAGTCTATAGTCTTTATCCTTACAGTGAAGCACTTTAGGAGAATTGTAGTGCATGCTCTGGTTTTGTTCTTGTGGTGTTGTTGTTGACCTTGCAGTTTCTTCAGCCTTACACTCTGACAGCTCGCCTTTGGTCTTTTTCCATACTTTATTTGTATATGTGGTATTCTCTGCCTTAAATATTCCCTTTTCTTCCCACAAACTGCCAGTGACAGTTTTGTGACACATTCACAGAGGAATAAAGCTTTAAATGGCACAGTAAACCATTACCCAAAGTGAATGTTCCACTGTGTCAAAAACACTTTGCCTCTGTTTTAAAACCACTATAGACAGACTTATGAAGAATTTGAAGGATTGTAAGTCTTGTTTGAATGCTTGATTGTTAAGTGTCTATTGCACGTAAAACAATAATTGATCTAATTGCTCCGTGTTGCTTGGCATCTAGTGAGGTTGGCCTCTCACTGCCTCTCTCTGTGCAGCTGGTAAATCCTAGCTGGAGACATGGGAGATCAGTCAGCCTGGAGATTTACACCTGACATGCTCTTAAACCCCCTGGCCTAACACTGAGGGTGGCAGAGGGCTTGATGCCAAACACCAAGCCTACCCAGACCCACAGAGCAATTTAACTGCTGTGTTTGATAGGTTTTATAGGTGCATCAGGCTCAGGCTGAGACTGATGCTGGGGCACCGCACTGAGCGAGGACACAAGCAAAAGAGAGCATTGATTGACCAATTCACTAGAACACACTTTTGAAAAGGTGCCAATACGCCCTAACTTACAGCTGCTCTCTGAATGCCTTTCCCTAAGGTGACATTCAGGCTAAAGCACTATAGTACAGTGCTGGGAGTGGAGACCATGTTGATCGTATTAAAATCAGGGGCATTTTACAGTGTATTTTATGATACTATTAGCATGTCACTACTACCCTGAACTAGACAGGTATATGGCTGTATCCGTATTGTCTGGCTGCAGACTCAGGATAGGTCGATGCCTCTGAGTGTTCAAATGTCACAGGTGCTCAGTGGCTAATTATGAAAGAAACTTAGTATACATTATTTATTTGTTTTTTCATCCCGTTCTATTGAAGATGACTTAATGACATCCCACAGCTATTCATCTTTAGACATACAGGGTACCTCTGAACGACTTTGTCAGCAAGCCACCCAGAGAGTGTGAGCCGGAACCTGACATTTGACTAATTGCTCTCATTTGAGAATGATCACTGCTCTGATGTGCTGGCGATGCACAGCAGCGACAACACAACACACAGGAACCCCTGTCAGGCTGGTGACCTGCTTCACTCCTTGAATCCATTAGGAATGGCTAAAACCACCCAATAACACCAATAAAGAACTGCATTAATTAGATAGGAAAAGAGCAGAAGAGGTGAATAGAATGGAAGGGGGCCCTACTGGTGGCCCCCCAGGTTGGCTGTAATTGCAATCATTGGTTATTTACCAAAGCCCCATATACTACCCACCACTGCGACCTATAAGCTCTCGTTGGCTGGCCCTCGCTTCATACTCGTCGCCAAACCCACTGGCTCCAGGTCATCTACAAGACCCTGCTAGGTAAAGTTCCCCCTTATCTCAGCTTGCTGGTCACTATAGCAGCACCCACCTGTAGCACGCACTCCAGCAGGTATATCTCTCTGGTCACCCCCAAAACCAATTCCTCCTTTGGCCGCCTCTCCTTACAGTTCTCTGTTGCCAATGACTGGAACGAACTACAAAAATCTCTGAAACTGGAAACACTTATCTCCCTCACTAGCTTTCAGCACCAGCTGACAGAGCAGCTCACAGATTACTGCACCTGTAAATAGCCCATCTATAATTTAGCCCAAACAACTACCTCTTCTCCTACTGTATTTATTTATTTTGCTCCTTTGCACCCCATTATTTATATTTCTACTTTGCACATTCTTCCACTGCAAATCTCCCATTCCAGTGTTTTACTTGCTATATTGTATTTACTTCGCCACCATGGCCTTTTTCTTTTTCCTTTAACTCTCTTATCTCACCTCATTTGCTCACATTTTATATAGACTTATTTTTCTATTGTATTATTGACTGTATGTTTGTTTTACTCCATGTGTAACTCTGTGTTGTTGTATGTGTCGAACTGCTTTGCTTTATCTTGGCCAGGTCGCAATTGTAAATGAGAACTTGTTCTCAACTTGCCTACCTGGTTAAATAAAGGTGAAATAAATAAATTAAAATAAAATAAAGATTTCAGGGAGATTCTCATTGGAGCCCAGACTTGTCTCTGTGTGTATCAATGAAGGGCGAGGCTAATCCATACAATAATCATTCATCTCACTGTAACATCTGCTATTGCAGAATACTCAGCTATACCATCACCCTTCGTTCTCTCTCCTTCTCTCCTCCTCTGTCCTAGCCCTGTTTGAGTGACTCTTACCTGTCCTTGGCCCCCTGTCGATCACTTTATGTTTGATGAAGACCTCAATGATGGGCCTCCAGAACTTGGAATGGAGGACACATTCAAGTTAGAGGAGGCAGTAAAATAAATGATGTGCTATAGAGAGGTGTGTACAGGAAAACATTTAAGTAAGAGATGGGGAAAGCCGTCTCCTTGAAGGTGAACATAAGGGCCACTTGGGGAGTGCATTGTACATAGCATCTGTCTTCATCATCATTTAACTCTTGTTTGCTGGTTTTACTAAACTGTCAGAAACGCTCTGCCCTCCTGGCCTTTACCTGTAAATGCCATGAAAATGCTGACAGTCTGCCAAAGCAGAGCTCCCAGGAAAGAACTGCTGCCTGCTTCTTCTTAGAATTCTACAGTGCTTTGTCAGAATTAGAGTTGTCTACCTGCACTTACTGTAGCTGCTGCTGCACTTAGCTGGTCTGGGCATTTATATTCTGGAGTCATCTATGCCCATGGGCCTATTGAACATTAATTCAGTAGTGGTTTTCTGTTAGTGAAATTGACTGTGTATTTAGGTCATCCAGGTTCCACTCTTTCTCATTCAGGCCTAATACAGGAAGTTACTGGAACACATTACCAGACCACCATATAGTTGTTTGAGTGTCATCTATTTCTCATCCATCTCCCATGTTATTTAAAGTCAAGGACGTTCCATGGGGACTGTGTGTCTGTTCTTTGTTGCAGTTGTACTGTTTTTTTCATGATGTCATCATGAAACTGTCGCCCAGCTGCTGAAGAAAACGTTGTGCCTGATTTCTGAGCAATTTCCTGCAATATATAACTTGTATGGCTGGATCATTTAAGCAGGTACTGGGGTTTCATCAGTTGCAATCATATTTCTCCCTCTTCTCTCTCTTCTGCAAATGACTCCTCGCTTTTCTCTCTTACTTGCTTATCCTGAATTGTAAATGCACTGCATGGGATTTTTTTGGACTCGTCAGTCAGAGAAGGTATCAGTAACTTTCAAACAAGAAATAAATTATACCGGTACAGTAAATGTATTCACGACTATCAATTGATTACGTGCAGATGAACTATTCAGAAAGAAACTGAAGTCAGTGCCTAGTAGAAATTCATTGCATATAGTGATTGCTTTGAGCCCATTTCATTGGGTATTATACAGTACTCAGTTGATTTTGGGGTAAAACTTTACTTGACACCTAGCATCATAACATGTTATGACACGGTCATATCCATGTCATAGTATGTCATAACAGCTGACATAACTTGTCATAACCTGTCATAATATGGTCACAACACTGTCCTGACACATATATGTATACCTGTTGTGACATAGTGTATATTGCATTATTTTATGGCTGGTTATACAGTGACACCTACATAGTTCAGTTTCTGAGGTGTATTTGTTCGGTCCTTTGTTTTGTGGCTCTACTGCTCTACTGATGCAGTCTATCTGAATGAGTTCTGTTGGATGGGTTTTAGGTTCTGGGTCCAACATACTGTAGTGATGAGGCTGAGAGAAGCATGGTTGGGGCACCTTGTTTTTTTAGAGCTCGGTCTCTCCACTCCCGCAATGCCAACTGTTGTTCTGCCATTCCACAACTGAGCTGAAATGACACTTAGTAGCCTTCTTCACTTATTTTTCAATTTTGTTGTTTGTTCTGCACAAGTCACAATTTAAATCTTTATATTTTTTAATGGACAGGGTTTTAATTATTGAGTGTTAACTTAGTAGAATTGTAATCTCTCCCCCATCGCCACCACCACTACCACCACAGCCCGGCCCCATGTCCTTCATCACCTGTGAAGGTCTAATCTTATCTGTGGCTGCTCCTTGGCTGTTCATTAATCACTCCGAGAGCCCGTGGCCTTGTCCAGCTCCCCCTCCTCATATAAGCTCTGACTGGGCTGGTTGGAGGGAGTCCTCCATGTATGGATCCAGTGCCCCATTGTGCCTATCAGACACATGCCCACCTCCCCACCTCCTGGTTGGAGGGAGTCCTCCATGTATGGATCCAGTGCCCCATTGTGCCTATCAGACACATGCCCACCTCCCCACCTCCTGGTTGGAGGGAGTCCTCCATGTATGGATCCAGTGCCCCATTGTGCCTATCAGACACATGCCCACCTCCCCACCTCCTGGTTGGAGGGAGTCCTCCATGTATGGATCCAGTGCCCCATTGTGCCTATCAGACACATGCCCACCTCCCCACCTCCTGGTTGGAGGGAGTTCTCCATGTATGGACCCAGTGCCCCATTGTGCCTATCAGACACATTCCCACCTCCCCACCTCCTGGTTGGAGGGAGTCCTCCATGTATGGACCCAGTGCCCCATTGTGCCTATCAGACACATACCCACCTCCCCACCTCCTGGTTGGAGGGAGTCCTCCATGTATGGATCCAGTGCCCCATTGTGCCTATCAGACACATGCCCACCTCCCCACCTCCTGGTTGGAGGGAGTCCTCCATGTATGGATCCAGTGCCCCATTGTGCCTATCAGACACATGCCCACCTCCCCACCTCCTGGTTGGAGGGAGTCCTCCATGTATGGATCCAGTGCCCCATTGTGCCTATCAGACACATGCCCACCTCCCCACCTCCTGGTTGCTCCCCTATATGGACTCTCTGTATGCCAACCCTGTGCCCATGTTTATCAATCCAAAGACCCTTCCTTGGTTCCATTTATTGCGCTGCTGCAGTCATTATCCGATGTATGTATGTATGTATGTATGTAGTATTTTCCAAGATACGGACCTAGGCCACTTTATATTGGAAAATGACCGGCCACACGGGCAGCTGTCTGATAGTAAGAGGTTTTAAGTTGAAAGCTTACCCTCTTTCCAAGCTCTTTCCAAGGCTTTTCTTCCAAACTGTAGACAATATCATACAATGATATATGAAGGGACTCTGAATAGTTAAGGGACTCTGAATAGTTAAGGGACTCTGAATAGTTAAGGGACTCTGAATAGTTAAGGGACTCTGAATAGTTAAGGGACTCTGAATTTGATGGCTGCTCACTGACACATTGCCATGTATTTGTTCTTGTTGGACCAACATTGCAGTCTCAATTATTGTCTTCTCTCGGTGAGGTGGGTAGACGTGAGTCGTGCGGTGACTGAGTGCCAAATTCAAAGATGTCACAAATTGCAATGGGTGGGTAGCAGAGGAAGATGGAGGATGGAGGGAACAGAAATAGTTTGTTCTGGAAGCAGCAGGAAAGTTATGACACAGAGATTAAACAAATCGACCCTCAGTATCCCCAGCCGTTAGCCAATCTATAGTAATCAGTGTGACTGAGCTCTTCACTTCATGGACCCTCACCAATCAGCAAAGAAAACATAGATCTGTCGTCCATTTTCTTCAAGGGACCTTTAAAGAGAGAGAGAGTGTGTGTGTGTGTGTGTGTGTGTGTGTGTGTGTGTGTGTGTGTGTGTGTGTGTGTGTGTGTGTGTGCGTGCGTGTGTGTGTGTGTGTGTGTGTGTGTGTGTGTGTGTGTGTGTGTGTGTGTGTGTGAGAGAGAGATATCTGTGTGTGTGTAATTTCACTAGGGTGGCAAGTTAGCCAAGCGGTTAGCGCATTTGGCCAGTAACCAAAAGGTTGCTGGTTTGAATCTCCAAACTGACAAGGTGAAAAATCAGTCGATTTGCCATGAGCAAGGTACTTAACCCTAATTGCTCCAGGGTTACTGTTGGTAATGGCTGGCTGTGACCCCACATTTTGAGGGTGTTTCAGGGCGAGTTGGAATATGAAAAAAACACCTTTCCAATTGACACGTGTACAATACACACGGTACAGGGTTATTGTTGGTAATGGCTGGCTGTGACCCCACGTTTTGAGGGTGTTTCAGGGCGAGTTGGAATATGAAAAAAAAACACCTTTCCAATTGACACGTGTACAATACACACGGTACATTGTAATATTAAGATCTACAGTATCACATCCAATTCAGATTGTCTTAAAATGGTCACGTCACCTATTTGCACTGTGATACATGGAGGAGATTTGTCTTACATCAGTGTAACAGTGCTAATTTGTGAGCTTGTGGTGATCATTGAAACAGTGCCCTCTGGGCAATGATTAGAGCATTGATCAGGGTGCTGCCCAGCTCTAAGATTGATCAGTTGGTCATGTCAATTCAAGTCCTATGACTTGAATTGACACACACACACACACACACACACACACACACACACACACACACACACACACACACACACACACACACACACACACACACACACACACACACACACACACAGCATTGCCATAATTCCTCACATTCATTAAGCCTCACGACAAAACAACCTCACCTGCTTGTCCAGTCAGCATTGGCATCAGTGTGCTTACATTCTTTAACCTTTGGATGCCTCCCCAGTTTGTCCAACAGCGGACCAGGAACGATGAAATGCCTTATTACAAATAAATAATGAGCCTACTGGCAAGAGAAACATTGCTAATGTTTTGTCCAAATATCTAGCATTCATCGTCAATGATAATGTATTCCGTTCCAGTGCCAAACGGCTATATACTTACAGCCAGGGGTGATTTCATCATGGATATGATTTTAAAAAAGACTAAAAGGTCAAATTCCCTCCCTATAAATGAAATGTCCCGGGGCAGGATAGGCACAATAAAGGCTTAGTTTGTTTTGGTCTGATTGATGCTTTTTCTGTGCACCACTCCAGCTTTGTTTGTTTATGCTAATGAGTGTGATGACCTGTTGGTGTTCCGTCTAGCAGGGAAATGGCAGCCGATGCTGCGGGAGTCATCCATCGATCTCTGTTCAATGCATCTTTCTCATAGACAGACACAGACTGTTTCCTGGATTAACAGAGCAAGACTGAATGAGAATGTGAAAGCGTGCCACAAGACAAGTACATCCCTGCTGCTTAAATAATTTAAACATGATTCCATCCAATCCGTTTTGTCTCAGCATCACATTTGAAATGATCGTTTCACCGATTAAAGAGGCTAATTTCGTTTCTCACTCATCACCAAGATGTCTATGCCTGTTGCCAAGTGGGTTTGAAATGTATCCCGACCTAAAGGAGAGGTTTCCCATTGAGAGAAACGGCTGTGTTTATACTGTATGCTGTGGTTATCACCTTCCTTTAGTGCAGTGCGTGTCAGCTGATATTGGGTTTAGAGTAAAGACATAGGCCTACTACTGTATGCTCCTCTAATTTTCTCAGTCAAAACCCACAACCACAATCTCTGTACGTGTGTGAGCTTGGACAAAATACCTATGCATTCTTGCTGGACTCAGACTAACTGATAAATATTTTTGCATTGCATTATGCAAATTATTATTTTTGACCTTAACTTGCAGTCACTCAAAGTATTCTCAGCTGATTCACCAAATACAGGGAGGGCACTTGTATGCCAAATACTGAATTAATGCATACTTCTTTTAATTGACTTTTTGTCAGAGTGTATTATAATGGGTAAGCATTTTAAAATAGCATGACAATGTTTCCCTTATCTTTTATTATTACACTGCATTACTCACAGTTTGTTAGGTGTTGCAAATTGAAGTTCAACTTTCACTTGTTCACCAGCACAGCACTGAGACTAGAGGCATGACCATGTTTCACCTAGCAGGGGACCAGTCTAGATACCGAGCAAAGTATTTGGTTTTGACACAGGCTATGCTTCCTTTACTCCAGCCTGCAGATCAATAATCTGCCTTTCTTTAGTAGGAAAACATTATAGATGTGTTCATTATGTGCATTTTAACAAAAATATATTGAGATGTAAAATATGTGATAAATATATGCAATGTAAAGAGTCCAACCCTGATCTCTTCTGTACTATAACCTGGGGCCCAGGGCAGTTGGGGGCCTATGCACAGTAATAGATCTATCTCTGAGAGGAGAGTTCTCTCTGGCCATCCTCAGAGACATGAGTCAGCACCTGGTGATTAGAGGGGAAATTATTGTGTTCCAAGGGTTGATTAACAACAATCTAGCAGCACATTTTCTTTGTGAGGTCAGCCCTTTACCCTCTCCTGCATTCACTCAACCCCCCCCCCCCCTCTCTCTCCATCGCTCTCTTTCTCTCTGTCTGCCACCCACTCTTTCACATCCTGGCACACATTTCTTAAATGCCAACCTCTTTCTTGAAGGCTACGTCTGTCCATGTCTGCCACTAATAGCAGAGGAAATAGATGGAGGTCTAACTGTGAGTTTTTGTTGTGGGCCCCCAGGAGCAGGGTCTGCCTGTTCAGCAGAGAGACCTCTCACAGCACTCTCTCAATCAGCCTTATTGATCAACACTGCTTTTGGCATAGTCCCTGTGAATAAAATGCTGCTCTATTGAGTCCAAATCCCTACTGGGATTCAGAATGGAGAGACATAACCTTTTGCATCTTGGTTTTGTGCACTTCTATTCAAGTCCTCACCCCTAGCAGCCTTGCTCCCTTGCAGAGAGGAACGGATAGATCAAGTGGAAATGTCACAATGTGGAGTTGGAGCACAGAATCTCACAAAAATACCAGTTTTTCTTCTTGCTTTCCACAACTACAGTTTCAGCAGCAGACCAAGAGATAAATTATTGAAATGATTAATAAAATCGAGGGCAGGTCGAAAAACCATGTTTTTCTGGGCCTTGACTCACTTATGATGACATCAAAGAGAGAAGGAGGCTTGACTTGTGCATCTAGATACACTCCCCGTTGTTACACCAGGAACCCCCTTGACATTTGAAATAATTGGAAGATGAAAAAGACAATGTTTATACAGATTCTCAGTGTACAGAATGTGCAGTGTTTTTTAACCACATCTTAAAGAACAAGCAATGTATTTTCTTGTGATTTATACTGGTGTACGAGGAGGGAAATGACCTCTTCACACTTACTTTCCGATTTCAGAACAATTTCAACTTCCTAGAAAAGTGATTGTTTGAGTCATCTCAATAAGTGTTGCAAATGATTATAAATAAGGAATCCAATCCGGTCCATTTCTTAACATTAGCAGGCACTAGCCTTTTGGTCCGTCAATAACACTTTTCTCTCTGTTACTGCCTTAAGGAACTGCCTTTATCCTTTGTTTCCCTGAGCCTCAGAATGACTTTAGGTAGGTGAGTCATTTCCCATATGATGTATTTATTTAGTAATTAATATGGATTTATTTAGTTGTGTATTAATCTATGATCTATGCATTTAATATTAAATAGTACACAGTCCTTTTTCATTAGTTCTGTCGTTGTAAAGTTACTGTTTCTCAGTGGTCCTTTGTTTTTTGTTTGGCTGGAATATAGGGCAGTACAGTTTGGGTGCTTTTATCTGAAACAGTCTGTGTGCTGCTGTTCCGTAGCAGTTTTTTCCGGCAGCTCGCGGGATTGAGAAGACCCTTTCTGGGCAGCGTATGAGTCCCCGCTGCCACGTTCACTGGGAACGAGACATAAGAAGGGTCCAGACAGTTATGGAGGACGGAGTGCTCTAAGGAGGAGAGCGGTGGTGTGGGCGAGCCGGCTTGACTAGGACTGGGCTCACTGTCGTCAGTGTCTGGGGTCGCACAGCCGCCCTTCTCCTCATCTCCCTCCTCTTCATCCTCCTCGTCATCATCACAGCACAACGCATGGTATAGGATCTTGTCACTGAAGCGGACTCTCTCTCTGGTGCCGGACGTGCGGGAGGTCTTGTGGCTGTGTGTGGAGCTGGAAGCCTCTTCGCTGGCGCTGGATGAGTCTGGGGTGACTATGAGAGGTCCGTTAGGGATGGGCAGCCCCCCATTCATTTGGGAGTAGGCTGAGGCGGTTGTGGGTGGCGGGGTCTGGGTCTGGGTGGGGATGCACCCACGCCCCGCACCTGGCTCCAGCCCTGCATCTTTGGGCTGCACCGTTGGCCCTGCTTTGTGGGCTGCGTTTGCTGCAGCGACGGAGGCCTCCAGATAGCTGCAGAACTCCCAGCTGTCTGAGAGCACGTCAGGGTTGAGGAAGTCCAGCCTGAAGGCCTCTCCCAGGCCTCTCTCGCTGCTGGACGTGCTGCTCGCTGTGGCCACTGTCCAGTCATCTGGCTCCAGGTCAAAGTCAAAGTCTGACGTCAGCTTGTCGATCTGACCCACCACCTAGAAGAGTAGAGAGCGGGTAGAACAGACATTTAGAAGATATGGTTTACATCATAATACATTATGTTCTTGACTTAATATGCTGTTAACTATACATGAATATGCTTTCCACTATGAAGACAAATACTTCACACACGAGAGGGGGGAGGGAACAGATAATTTGAAGTCATAGACATGTTTTTAAACACTACTTTACAATAATAGGATGTTTTAAAGTCGACTAAGAAGACATACAGTGGGGTCTGAAATGATTGAAACCCCTGTTTGGGATAGGGGGCAGCATTTTCACTTTTGGATGAATAGCGTGCCCAGAGTGGACTGCCTCCTATTCGGTCCCAGATGCTAATATATGCATATTATCATTAGTATTGGATAGAAAACATTCTGAAGTTTTTACAACTGTTTGAGTGATGTCTGTGAGTATAACAGAACTCATATGGCAGGCGAAAACCAGAGACAAATCCAACCAGGAAGTGGGAAATCTGAGGTTTGTAGTTTTTCAAAGTTTAGCCTCAAAGTTTGCACTCCCTACGGCTTCCACTAGATGTCAACCATCTTTAGAAACTTGTTTCAGGCTTCTGCTGTAAAGGAGGGGGGAATGGGAGCTGAATGAGTCAGTGGTCTGGCAGTGTGTTTCAGGCTCGTGACGCGCGGTCCCGACAGAGTTAGCTCTCGTTCCAGTGCTTTTCTACAGACAATGGAATTCTCTAGTTGGAACCTTATTGATGATTTATGTTAAAAACATCCTAAAGATTGATTCCATACATTGTTTGACATGTTTCTACGACCTGTAATGGACATTTTCGAGTTTTTGTCTGGACGTAGTGCTCGCGCGTCATGAAGATGGTTTACTGGGCTGAACACGCTAACAACAAGTGGCTATTTGGACATAAATGATGGACTTTATGGAACTTTATGGAACAAATCAGTAATTTGTCGAACTGGGATTCCTGGGAGTGCATTCTGTTGAAGATCATCAAAGGTAAGTGAATATTTATAATGTTATTTCTAACTTCTGTTGACTCCAACATGGCGGATATTTCTTTGGCTGGATTGGGTTCTGAGCGCCGTACTCAGATTATGCTTTTTCCGTAAAGTCGTTTTGAAATCTGACACAGCGGTTGCATTAAGGAGAAGTTTATCTTTAATTCTGTGAATAACAGTTGTATCTTTTATCAATGTTTATTATGAGTATTTCTGGGATTTGATGTGGCTATCTGAAAAATCACCGGATGTTTTGGAATCAAAACATTTCTGATTTTTGGATATAAATATGCACATTATCGAACAAAATGTATTGTGTAACATGATGTCCTATGAGTGTTATCTGATGAAAATCATCAAAGGTTAGTGATTCATTTGATCTATATTTCTGCTTTTTGTGACTCCTATCTTTGGCTGGAAAATGGCTGTGTTTTTTTTACTTGGCTCTGACCTAACATAATCATATGTTGTGCTTTCGCTGTAAAGCCTTTTTGAAATCGGACACGATGGGTAGATTAACTAGAAGTTTATCTTTCATTTGCTGTATTGAACTTGTTAATGAGTTCATTAGAACGTGCGTTGAAGATGTCGTGCCCATAGCAACGATTAAAACATTCCCAAACCAGAAACCGTGGATTGATGGCAGCATTCGCGGGAAACTGAAAGCGCAAACCACTGCTTTTAATCAGGGCAAGGTGACTGGAAACATGACCGAATACAAACAGTGTAACTATTCCCTCCGCAAGGCAATCAAACAGGCTAAGCGTCAGTATAGAGACAAAGTAGAATCTCAATTCAACGGCTCAGACACAAGAGGTATGTGGCAGGGTCTACAGTCAATCACGGATTACAAAAAGAAAACCAGCACTGTCACGGACCAGGATGTCTTGCTCCCAGGCAGACTAAATAACTTTTTTGCCCGCTTTGAGGACAATACAGTGCCACTGACACTGCCCGCAACTAAAACATGCGGACTCTCCTTCACTGCAGCCGACGTGAGGAAAACATTTAAACGTGTCAACCCTCGCAAGGCTGCAGGCCCAGAAGGCATCCCCAGCCGCGCCCTCAGAGCATGCGCAGACCAGCTGGCTGGTGTGTTTACGGACATATTCAATCAATCCCTATCCCATTCTGTTGTTCCCACATGCTTCAAGAGGGCCACCATTGTTCCTGTTCCCAAGAAAGCTAAGGTAACTGAGCTAAACGACTACCGCCCCGTAGCACTCACTTCCGTCATCATGAAGTGCTTTGAGAGACTAGTCAAGGACCATATCACCTCCACCCTACCTGACACCCTAGACCCACTCCAATTTGCTTACCGCCCAAATAGGTCCACAGACGATGCAATCTCAACCACACTGCACACTGCCCTAACCCATCTGGACAAGAGGAATAACTACGTGAGAATGCTGTTCATCGACTACAGCTCGGCATTTAACACCATAGTACCCTCCAAGCTCGTCATCAAGCTCGAGACCCTGGGTCTCGACCCCGCCCTGTGCAACTGGATACTGGACTTCCTGATGGGCCGCCCCCAGGTGGTGAGGGTAGGCAACAACATCTCCACCCCGCTGATCCTCAACACTGGGGCGTTCTGAGCCCCCGTTCTGAGCCCTCTCCTGTACTCCCTGTTCCCCCACGACTGCGTGGCCACGCACGCCTCCAACTCAATCATCAAGTTTGCGGACGACACAACAGTGGTAGGCTTGATTACCAACAACGACGAGACGGCCTACAGGGAGGAGGTGAGGGCCCTCGGAGTGTGGTGTCAGGAAAATAACCTCACACTCAACGTCAACAAAACTAAGGAGATGATTGTGGACTTCAGGAAACAGCAGAGGGAACACCCCCCTATCCACATCGATGGAACAGTAGTGGAGAGGGTAGTAAGTTCTAAGTTCCTCGGCGTACACATCACAGACAAACTGAATTGGTCCACCCACACAGACAGCATCGTGAAGAAGGCGCAGCAGCGCCTCTTTAACCTCAGGAGGCTGAAGAAATTCGGCTTGTCACCAAAAGCACTCACAAACTTCTACAGATGCACAATCGAGAGCATCCTGTCGGGCTGTATCACCGCCTGGTACGGCACCTGCTCCGCCCACAACCGTAAGGCTCTCCAGAGGGTAGTGAGGTCTGCACAACGCATCACCGGGGGCAAACTACCTGCCCTCCAGGACACCTACACCACCCGATGTCACAGGAAGGCCATAAAGATCATCAAGGACAGCAACCACCCGAGCCACTGCCTGTTCACCCCGCTATCATCCAGAAGGCGAGGTCAGTACAGGTGCATCAAAGCTGGGACCGAGAGACTGAAAAACAGCTTCTATCTCAAGGCCATCAGACTGTTAAACAGCCACCACTAACATTGAGTGGCTGCTGCCAACACACTGACTCAACTCCAGCCAATTTAATAATGGGAATTGATGGGAATTGATGTAAAATACATCACTAGCCACTTTAAACAATGCTTCCTAATATAATGTTTACATACCCTACATTATTCATCTCATATGTATACGTATATACTGTACTCTATATCATCTACTGCATCCTTATGTAATACATGTATCACTAGCCACTTTAACTATGCCACTTTGTTTACATACTCATCTCATATGTATATACTGCACTCAATACCATCTACTGTATCTTGCCTATGCCGCTCTGTACCATCACTCATTCATATATCTTTATGTACATATTCTTTATCCCCTTACACTTCTGTCTGTAAGGTAGTAGTTTTGGAATTGTTAGCTAGATTACTTGTCGGTTATTACCGCATTGTCGGAACTAGAAGCACAAGCATTTCGCTACACTCGCACTAACATCTGCTAACCATGTGTATGTGACAAATAAAATGTGATTTGATTTGATTAGATTTGATTGGACCTTTCTCCAAAATTTAGATTTTCCAGATTTTTTTTCTCATTTTGTCTGTCATAGTTGAAGTGTACCTATGATGAAAATTACAGGCCTCTCTCATCTTTTTAAGTGGGAGAACTTGCACAATTGGTGGCTGACTAAATACTTTTTTGCCCCACTGTATGTATGTGAATGGGGTGTATAGAGAGTATAGACCGTGTGTGATTTGAAAATGAGTGTACAGCAGTAGTTACAGGCCTCTCTCATCTTTTTAAGTGGGAGAACTTGCACAATTGGTGGCTGACTAAATACTTTTTTGCCCCACTGTACATGTTTATTTATATTCCGGACTCTGACATCGCTCGTTTTGCTATTGCTCATTCTGATGTCTTAATTTATTGTTCTTTAAAACAAATTCTACATTGAGATTAGGTGTGTATTGTTATTGTATTGCTAGATATTGATGCATTGTTGGATCTAGAAACATACAGTAATCCTTGCACTGCACCTGCGATAACAACTATAAAACTGCGGCCTCAACCAATAAACTTTGATTTGATTGTGATTTGATCTAACAGCATATTTTACAGCAGGTATGGGGTTCTTTTCTGCTCATATATTCTTGTTTTGACACCAAACGCACCACTGATGTGCGTGGCCAAAGAGCTCATTGTTGCATCCAAAAAATGTTAATGCCTGGAGTTTGCTAAATGGCATTGGCACCTGGATTGGAACTTTGGTCAGATGACATGAAACTAGAGCTCTTTGGCATCTCACACCAGTGGTGGGTTCTTTTCTGTATAAGCAGAAAAGAACCCCATACCTACTATAAAATATGGTGGTGGATCTTTGATGTTATGGGGCTATTTGCTTCCTCTGGTCCTAGGGCCAGTGTTAAGGTCAACAGCATCATGAACTTTATTCAGTACCAGGAGGCTACCAGGAGGCTGAAACTTGGCCACAAGTAGATCTTTCATTAAGACAATAACCTCAAACACACATCGAAATCCACAAAAAAATTGTTAATTGGCCACAAAATCAGCATTTTGCAATGGTCATCTCAGTCTCCCGACTTGAAACCCATTGAAAACCTGTGGTTTGAGTTTAAGAGGGCAGTCCATAAGCGCAGACTAAGTATATCAAAGATCTGGAAGGATTCTGTATGGAGGAATGGTCTAAGATCCCTTCCAATGTGTTCTCAAACATTTCTTTTAAAGGCTCCATGCCGTTAACCTCGCAAGGTGTGGTATTAAAAACAAGGGTGTCAATTATTTTGACCCCTACCTTTTTTGAGAAAGAATATTATCCCTTGTTTTTTGAAGCGTTTGCCTACAATGTAGTTCAGTATTTGTATTGTTTATTTTATACAGTAATTTTTGCTCTTTATTAAGGGTGTCAAAAATGTCAAACCCCACTGTGCCACACTATGATGATTCGATTTATGGGACCTCTACATTCTACTAGTATGAAGAAAATGTACTTCACATTAAATCAACCGTAATGAAGCTTGACTTTCACCCTCTGTACAGGGAGTCAAACTAGCAGGGTAGTTTATCAACCTGGCTTGGCAAAATCAACCTCAATACTCCTCATCAGCACCCACCCATGCTGTATGAGTGTTTATGGTCTCATGAATAGAAAGCCCTTGAGCCCACAACACCATTGATTTTGTTGATTTGCTGATGGCACATAAAATTCGAGCCTCAAACACTTGACATTTGAGCACCTTAATCAACACATCGTGCTCTCATAAGCAATCTATTGTAAAATGGAAAAATGCTCAGCATTCATGTAGTTTGTAAGTGATACATTTCCCCAAACCATTCCACAATTAAGACTAGTGTTTCTCAGAACATGTGCATATGGAATTTGAACAACATTGTTGTTGAAGAGCTGAAAAAGTGTTAGCTGTACCTTGAGATATGCTGTAAATGATCCTTTTTTCCCACCTAATTCTGCTATTTGCTATTTTCCTCTGTTCTTTCAACTGCTCATTGTGACATCAAATGAGCAGTATCAGAAAAGCAATCCCCTGTCTGCATGAGGGATTAAACCCTAATTAATTATTTCAGCGCAATGACTTTAAAGGAGCAATTAACAGTCCCAAAGACCTGACTACACAAATACCCTGATTAAAAACCCAGTATCATTCAGCTGATGTGCTAACTGATTGCTCAGGTGATTTCTAGTGCAAACACAGCCATTTGGCATCAAAGAGCTTCATAATCTCTGACAGATCGCGACAGGACAAAATCTCACATAAATATGTAGAGTGTCTATTTAGAAAATAGAAAAAGAACAAAGCCTTGCAGTGCCCACCAACAACGGTTCACAGATGGAGCAAACCATTTTATCAGGTCTCACAGGGACTATAGGGAGGCTACAGTACATCATACAACAGAGGAGCGATGGAAGGTGTTATCATGCAATATTTTTGCTAAATGTACCGATTTGTATTATTTACAAACCCAAAGCGTTCTGTTCTTATCATAGGCCATACCGTGGTAGTGAATTCAACCATCTGCATTTGAACCAGTCTTGGAACAACCCATCCTCATTTTCCTGATTTCAATCATTCTGTTTCTTTCTAGTATATCTAATGCACACATGTGACTTGTGTATCTGTATACTGGAAACACTTATCTCCCTCACTAGCTTTAAGCACCAGCTGTCAGAGCAGCTCACAGATTACTGCACCTGTACATAGCCCATCTATAATTTAGCCCAAACAACTACCTCTTTCCCTACCTTATTTATTTAATTAATGAATTAATTTAGCTCCTTTGCACCCCATTATTTTTACTTCTACTTTGCACATTCTTCCACTGCAAATCTACCATTCCAGTGTTTTACTTGCTATATTGTATTTACTTTGCCACCATGGCCTTTTTTTTGCCTTTACCTCCCTTATCTCACCTCATTTGCTCACATCGTATATAGACTTGTTTCTACTGTATTATTGACTGTATGTTTGTTTTACTCCATGTGTAACTCTGTGTTGTTGTATGTGTCGAACTGCTTTGCTTTATCTTGGCCAGGTCGCAATTGTAAATGAGAACTTGTTCTCAACTTGCCTACCTGGTTAAATAAAGGTGAAATAAATAAATAAAATAAATAGGGCTTTGGGTAAACAGATTGCAAGGTTTGTGTATGGCGTGCATAGGTTTCTGTGTGGGTGTGCCAGGCCTGGCTGGGCAGCTTTGTATGCCACAGGAGCTTCAGTACCAGGGCTATGTTTTCCTCTATTGACAGTCAGCCCTGTGGGAGCAGATCCTCTGTGGGGGCACTAAGCAGCGAGCTGAATGGGTAAACCAACCTGTCTGTTGAATGATTTGCAGACTTTAAACTAATGCCGGATGATTCTCACACCCAGAGGGAATGGAATGGCTTTGTTTAGTTGATTACTCATCCTGAAAAAAAAGGGATTTAATTGAATCAATGTGTTTAGAAAAGTATGGTCTGTCAGAATCATTACACCAGTCCGCCTGAACGCCTGACACTGACCTAATTTAACTGCCGTAATTGGATATCAATTAATAAAGCACCCAATAACAGAGGCATATAATTTCCAGTCATATGTTAAATAAATCCCTTTTGTAAAAAATAAAATGGATTTGAGTACAAAAGAATGGCAAACACTGACTACCAACCAAAGCCTTTTTGACTGACACATCCACTAAGATAAGATACTTGAAAATGTTACGAATTATGTTTTCATCTCCATCTCCATGGTGACCCAGCTCACATCCTATCATGAGACGTTCTCCCTAGGATTAACCCACCGTGAGCCCTCTCTCCCAGGCACTGTCACACCATCATCAGCCTCCAGCATGTAGGCTAATTTAGCTTGATAACAGTCTGAGCTTGAAGGGTCTGCTAAACATTTCTAGGTCACAGATGGGCTCAATACAGCAACAATGATCAGTAATCTCAGTCTTTTCTTCCAGGAAGAACGAAAAAATGTGGGATGAGTGAGCTATGGAGTGAATTATTGGGTAAACAGATTGCCTAAGTGTAAAGGATGAATGAACACATCAGGAACAAGTCATTAGCGAGGGACACACTGTGTTTGAAATGGAGAGAGCACAATGAGGACCAGCAACAGTAATTACAAGCTTTAGAGTAAAATCACATCCTTTTGTTGGGTTCCATAGCTCATGATGTCACGGCAGATTGCAGCTGGACCATGGCACAGAATCGGCTTTGAAACATTGTTTGCCTTAACACCTGACGTGATTTAGGAGTAAATGCACTTGTAAAATAACACTTTTCCTTTTGAATAGAGCTCAACACTTTTCATATTTACAAATGCTGACAAGTAGAATATAACAGGCAACCTTGTGGCACAATTGTTGGACCTCAGGCTGCAAGGCCACTGGTTTCCACCCACCCCTCGCCCTTTTCTTTGAAATTGTTATTTGGTCCTTTGTAGCTCAACTGCAATTGTAGCTACAGTGACCTATCCAGTCCACTATTACTGTTTCAGTAACAACATAATGACTACAGAGAAGATAGAGTTGTTTTCGTTCTTATTTTGGGAGATACATCCACACTCTCAATTTATCCATTGTCTGTGCAGGCATGATTGTCGCGGACTGTGGCTGTGACTGACTCAAAACAATCCCAGTTCGGCTCGAAGCACATGATCATAATTGGGCCAAGTACTCCAAACTGAGCCTCGTCATTTTAGAGTGCTCAAAGGTGGCTTTGTGAGAGAGGCTGTGTGGATGTCAGCTGAGGTTTACCACCCCAACACTCCATCTGCCATGATTGGCCTGCTGGGTAATTGATGGTCAGGCTGAAGAAGGGCGCTTGGAGCACAGCCTGTGACAGAGCCTTACAGTGAGGAGGGGGAACCAGGAGGAAAGTATTGGAACATGGAGTGATGGTTGATGCTGTAATCCTCTGTTAAAGCCTTAGCTCTGCTCTGTTCTGCAGAGAGCTGTCTGAGACAGTGCAGCGGTGATCTCTGAATTAGATTCAGTAGTGTCCTCTAATAAAGGGCCAATCTTCAGTTGAAACAATGAACAAAGTGGACAACTCGCTTCTGTTTTGGTAAAAAGCGGAGGGATTTATAGACAGAACTATGGAATCAAGGACCAACCAGCCATGATATCAAAATGAAAGTTTTAGCCATGTTTTGAATCTATGCTGTGTTTGTTTACATTTCCAATGTTTACAAACATTTGAGTAAAACAAACTTATATTTGGGGTTTTAACTGGGTGTGACAGGAACTAAGTTCATGAGGCATTTATAAGTTATATTCTTCAAGAATCAATGTCTACATCATTGATTTCTAAGACAAAAAATGGATGTGGCTACTGCAGATTGCTCATTTAAACCCCCTATGCTTTCCGAACTCTCCCCTGCTACATGATAATGTAGACCAATTATATACCAGGGGTGTCGAAGCTTTATTACTACTACCTGTCTGTGTGTAATGTCCTGTCTCGGAGTTGGGCTCCTTTTATGCAGTTTGTCTTGTTGTTCCGGTCGTTGTATTTGAAGCAGCAACATGACCAAGCTGTTGAGGTCAAAACCCAGCAAATGTGATAATGTTTGAATTGCCTGTTGACAAGGAGGCCGATATTTACCGCATGCTCTTATCACTCCATTGATGTTTAAACAGATGTTTAATGAGGTACGTTTGCTTCGGTATGCATTGGTGGTTTTAATGTAGGAAAACATTCCAGCCAGCTGTCTGTGGAAATGAGGAAATCCCTCATCTCTTGCAAGTACTGTGAATACATGTACGTTTTGTACATAAATCAATATGAATAATTTCAACGTAATGTTTACAGAGCATTTTGTATGATTGTTGGTAGTAGCAGTGTAGAATAGTGGTTGCCAGCTACAGTACTCCCATTGTTTTCAACCACTGGTATCATTCCTCTATTCATTTACCACTATACTATCACTTCTATAATCTACTACTACTACAACTACTACAACTACAACTACTACTACTACTACTACTTCTACTACTACTACTACTACTACTACTACTACTACTACTACTACTACTACTACTTCTACTACTACTACTACTACTTCAACTACTACTACTACTACTACTACTTCTACTATTATTACAACTAATAATACTACTACTACTACTACTACTTCTACTACTTCTACTACTACTACTTCAACTACTACAACTACAACTACTACTAATACTACTACTACTTCTACTACTACTACAACTACTTCTACTACTACTACTACTAATACTAATACTAATACTAATACTACTTCTACTACTACTACTACTACTTCAACTACTACTACTACTACTACTTCTACTATTATTACAACTAATACTACTACTACTACTACTACTTCTACTACTTCTACTACTACTACTTCTACTACTAATTCTACTACTACTACTACTACTACTACTACTACTACTACTATTACCACTACTACTACAACTACTACTATACTACTACGTATACTACTATTAATTACTACTACTATTACTACTACTACTTCTACTAATACTACTATTACTACTACTTCTACTACTATTACTACTACTCATACTACTATTGCTACTGCTACTACTACTACTTGTACTACTACTACTATTACTACTACTACTTCTACTATTACTACTACTACTACTACTATTACTACTACTACTATTACTACTACTACTACATATACTACTATTACTACTATTTCTACTTCTATTACTACTACTATTACTACTACTACTACTACTACTAGTAGTACTAATACTTCTACTACTACAACTACTCCTACTACTACTACCACTACTTATACTAATATTACTACCACTACTACTACTACTACTTATACTACTATTACTACTTCTACTACTACTACTACTACTACAACTACTATGTATACTAATTTTACTACTACTACTACTTATTTTACTATTACTTCTACTACAACTACTACTATTACTACTACTATTACTACTACTATTACTACTACTATTACTACTACTATTACTACTACTATTACTACTACTACTACTACTACTACTACTACTACTACTACTACTACTACTATTACTACTACTACTACTACTACTACTACTACTACTACTACTACTACTACTATTACTACTACTACTACTACTACTATTACTACTACTACTACTACTACTATTACTACTACTACTACTACTACTATTACTACTACTACTACTACTATTACTACTACTACTACTACTACTATTACTACTACTACTACTACTACTATTACTACTACTACTACTACTATTACTACTACTATTACTACTACTACTACTACTACTATTACTACTACTACTACTACTACTATTACTACTACTACTACTACTACTATTACTACTACTACTACTACTATTACTACTACTACTATTACTACTACTATTACTACTACTATTACTACTACTATTACTACTACTATTACAACTATTTCATGTTCCAGTTTTATTGCAACTACTTTATTACAATTGCTGCTATTCAATCAATGCAGCATACAAAACACATTAAATGTAATAACCATCTCTGAGTTTTCATGAGACAGACACACATACTGTATCAGTGAATCCTTCCTCTGTGATGCAAACTGATTTGAAACCATTACACAAAATGTATGTGACCCTCCATCTGTTCCTGTGTCTCTCTCTCTGTATTTCCCCCTGTCATTTTTCAAGTTTACTTCGAAAAGTTTGCAGCGCTAACTCGTTAATTATGCTACATCAAGCGTCTGGCATCGATTTTATTTTCCAGAGCGAAAATGTGAAATGTGTTCAATAGCGTAATTAAAGCATCTCAATGTCATTTTATTCTCAACATGTCACAATGGATTCCCAGCCTGTCCTTGTGCAGCACTTCTAGTGCTGGGAAGCAGTTCATGCCAATTAGAAAGCCTCAGCAATTACCAAAATGGCCTAGCATGCTGGCTCTGAAGTGAAACGTTTGCAAATATAGTTTTAATGTATTTATCTCCCGCTGCTTCCCAGCTCCTCCTCACCCAGTGCCCCATGCCTGTTTCCACTTAATTTAGCTCTCCTCAAGACAAGGATAGCAGAGCGTCCTGTTGTTGGAGTATCTCTGAGATACTGTTTATCACATCCCACTGAAACTAATTCATCATCCTAGCTCCACTCTGAAAGGACATGTTTACTGAATTCCCTTGAAAAAAGGCTTTTTATTGTCCAATGAAAATTGCAGGTCGCTGCCATTGCCATGCTTTTGAAACATAAATAGTTCTGTATTTCATTAAAAAACTCCTAAAGGTCACCTTACTCACAATCTATTCAATCTAAATATTCACTTTTCTCTGGTAAGGTTTTCTGTCAGCAAAATGCCATAATTGACCCTGCAAAGTGTGAGGTTTGTTAAGGGAGGAAGAAGTCACAACAGCCATGTTTAGAAGGTCCTGTCTGATTTAGGTCAACCTGATTGGTGAGACAGTGATGTCACTTGGTGTCGGCACCGGCGGGATAAATGATGTCTTTGAAATGCTCCCTGCAAGCTGTAATTATCCTGTCATGAGAGAGGACTATAAGCCTGGTAGTTCACGTGCATCCCTCCCTCCCTCATTACACTTTTTAATCTTTCCCTCCAAAACACTCATCTTTATGGAAGCCTTAAAGAGGCTGTGCATATTCACAAACAACACGGTCGCCGTGATGAGGATGAGAGCAGAGCCGGCAACACTCCCTGACAACTCGCTAATCAAAAGCAGCATCACAATCTCACTGCATAAAGGACATCAATCAAGACAGGACAGAACCAAGTTTAGGATTCCGACTGCAGCCAGAGTGCAGTCCTGAAGGGCTGATATATCACATCAACCACTGTTTTTACTCCACTGCTCTCCATAGCTCAATCCCGGTCATTATTTTGGCAGACTGACTCCCTCCACCTGCTGTTTGGTATATACTGTAACTAATTGGAATGTTTCTGTATAAACATAGTGGGATATTGTAGGAGCCAGAGATGTAAGGCGTAAGTAGTGAAACACTGTGGAGGAACAGACCGTGCTTTTAATAGTACCACAGAGTAGGGGTGTGTTCCACCAACCAAGGCACGGCTGTGTAGCAATGCATGCTGGACATTTATGGAGGTTCTCCTTCATTGGTTCTATCTTTGAGGAGCCCCAGCGCTTGTAATGACCTGAAATAGATGGAAGCGCCACGCTACGGGGCTTCTCACTCTGTCTGCTTCCCAGAGATAGCGCTTGGATTAAGCACCAGGCAGCCCGTGTGGCATCAGGTCACGCTGGGAGCAGCATAGGAAATGAATGTGCTGTGAGAAGCAGCCAGGCCAAGCTGACCCTTTTAATGACTTGGTTGCCGAGCAGTTTCTACTGTACCAGGCAGACACATCATAGACACTGTCTTTCTGTGGGAGGGACAGTAAAGGCCTGGCTGCCAGTGATAGTTGGGGTGTGTTGGACTAGGGAGGGGGGAGTGTAGGGACATAGGGGACATAGATATAGGGCAGGGTGTTGTTGGTAGAGAGGACGTCGCGCCACAGGAAGAAGCTCAGCCCGATCCAAATGTAAATCTTCCAACCTCGCTGACAGAGAGAGCGGAAGTCTCACTGAAAGCAACAACCCAGTGAGCAGAGAATTCCCCCAATCAAGCCTATCTCAAAACCAGCTCAGTTTAATGAAGTATTTAGATGAGAGAAAGTGCCTGTGTGTTTGTGTGTGTGTCCACGAATGGGTGTTTGAGTGCCTGTGGTGATGGGTATTGGGCAATATTTTTACATGATCGTTTCTGTTTACAGTACAACAGTGTCAACATAAGAAAACATCTGATCCATAAATTGAGCTGCCCTAACCCTATTCCTCAATGAGACCCTGGGTTGTGTGTGTTCTCATTGTTCTGGGGGCACAGGGGGCTCTAGGAGCCATGCCCAGGAGAAAGAAAAGCAGTATGCACTTTCCTCTAAATACAGGGCACACGATCAATATGCTACTGGCATTTCCAGGTTTCCTTGGCCCGCTACACTTATCTTAATGGGAGTGCGGACCTATTCTATTTTATTGTGTGAACCCCATATATCATTACCCAACAAATGTAGCCTGCTCGACCATACCGAAGTAGAAATATTGAAGCCCAGAGAAATACTATTTATGCAATTTATTTTTTGTTTCACTGTGCACTACTACATGTCTGTGGCGAATCCATTTCTATTCCATCTTGTTTGTCTTTGTTGTGTTCAGTCAAGTAAAGGTCTCTGTAGTCATTTCCACGGCAACACTTACAAGAACATCCTACAATCAATGATATTTCACCAGTCAGACTAGCATGGCATGGTTCCCATACTAATCAGATATGAGTTTCCATCTAGGCAAATCCGCTTATGTTTACAATGTCTCTGTGCCTTTTCCCCTCATTTCAGAGAGTTCTTTACCAGCCTATGAACATGAGTCTCTCTGCATGGACAGCAATTTACTTATTGGTGGATAGAGTTATAGGTCGATTTGAACATTCAACAAAGTGTAGACAACAGGATGTCCAAGAGGTCATGAAACCAGAAAATTAGGCATGATGGGTAGTCTGCATAGGGAATTCAGAGCTTTGCTGGATGGAAAAGGGGATACCTAGTCAGTTGTACTACTGAATGCCTTCAACTGAAATGTGTCTTCCACATTTAACCCAACCCCTTTGAATCAGAGAGGTGCGGGGGCTGCCTTCATCAACATGCACGGCACCCAGGATACAGTGGGTTAACTGCCTGGCTCAGGGGAAGAATGACAGATTTTTACCTTGTCAGCACGTGGATTCGATCCAACAACCTTTCGGTTACTGGCCCAACACTCTAACCACCGGCTACCTGCTGCACTCCTCCATAGTGATGTAGAAAATGGATATATTGGAATGACTAAACAATTTGTCTTTGCTTCCAGCTGTCCGCCATTTCTATATGTAACAATCTGTAGGGCGTTCTTCTCAACTGGTGACAAAACCTGTCACAACGCGTCTCCCTCACCCTCTCTCTCCTACAAGCGGTAGGATGTCTTTGAAGTTGCAACACCTTCATCAGACAGTTCCTAAAACTCTCCCTCCCTATAAAACAGGGTTAAACTGGAGGGCGGAAGCGGGACATTTTACAGAGGGCTATTTGCAAACAAAATCAGTAGGAGACATCCTGCCGTCCCCTGCGAGGCACCATCTGGCCACCACATACCTGTCTCACCTCCACACAATCATTGATTTCTACTATATAGAGAGCCTGTCACTCCCCACTCACACCACACACCGCGCCTGGAGTAAATTAAATCCTATAACCACATACTGTACGTGGGTAGGATCTCATTTGAACACTGAAACTTCATGACGACCAATTTTCACATGTCAGGAGAAGCAAACAGCTGATTTCCAATGACCTCACTGTATTCCATTACCAGCTATAGACAACTCTTCCTCAAATCAACCCCTTGGGGAGGTAGAGGACCTGTCAGCCAATCAACAACCTACCTGGTCCTTTCTGAATGTTCTCATGTGTTCTCAGGAACCTCTCCCAAAGGAGGTGTTGCATACAAATGAACATTGAGATAGATTGATGACTCTCAGCATCAGAACAACAAGGGCGCTCTTGCTTTGTGCATAATCAAAAGGTTGGCGCAGCAGGTGTGGTGTCACAGTGAAAGCAGTTGTGTAAGCCATCAGTGGGACGTCCAAAAACAGATCAATATGCACTCAATGTATCATCTCCAGGGGGTTTACCTAGGTTGTTAGGGATTATGTTTCAGAACTAGATAACCTTTGCCATCAACGAAATAACACAAGAGCCTCATTTTGGCAATACAAAAAAATGGATCAAAATAGGCTGTATTCCTCCAAATAATTATAGTGACATTTATTTAATTGTATGCCAACCTACAGAGGGTGAATTTACTGTGTATGGGTTTAAAATTAAACTTGGAGATTCATGATGCGTGATGCACTCAATTTAGCCATTTATGTTGTCGGTGACATTTCAAGTGTGTTTTGAAATACGAGCTACGCTGAGAATTCCAAGAGTTGCATTCTTGCTTGACAACAGCATTACTTTAGTTGCGGTGTCAAAACATCACCCATGAACTGCATTGAAGGAGATGAAAAATCAGATGTGAATTTGAGTACCACCACTACAGTAGCTGATATCATCACAGCCAGTCAGAACTAGATGTCTGTTTCAGTTTGTGTTATAGCCAAATTGAAATGTTTTCCCCATTCTTTTTGTGTCTCTCTCTGTAAGCCAAGGTTTTACACTTGGAACAAGAAAAAAACACTTATTTGAACAGATATTTGCTGCATGTAAAACGTTATCCTTCCAATGTGAGAATGAGTCGTTAGTGATTCCCAGGTGTGCTGGCACAGGGCTCCACTGTGGTCCGTTTATTTCTCCCCTGCTTTGTATGTGTTTTATTGGAGACCTCCCCTGGTGGGAGTCATTAGTCAATGTGTTTGGATCCAGTCATACTCCTTTAATTACGTGTTGAAATATGCGGATGCTCTGACCTGATACATATTAATCGCTTGCAGACTTAAAATCTTTTGAGGATATATACATGCTCATTCACAGAGAAAACAGCTTAATTACATAGCTCCCTTTTGGCATTTTTCTCCCAACAATCCTCCTGATTTGTTTTGTTTAGTGTGTATGTGTATGTTTTGTGTGCGTATGTGTGTGTGTGTGTGTGTGTGTGTGTGTGTGCGTGTGTGTGCGTGCGCATGCATGTGTTTGTGTCCCTTAGTAATTACAGGTTGCAGCGGTTGGCATGGAGTTATAATAGAATAGAGGGGGTGAAGGGGGAGGGGGAAGTGGTTGTGATCTTTGCTTGCCAGAGTGTGTGGGAAGGACACCAGCACATTGACTTCTTCTCCAATGCCCATTAATAACTCTGGTCTGATATGACAGAGTGGACCAGGCAACCCTGGCTCTATGGTGAGTAAAGTAGTCTAGCTAGCAGTCTAAAACACATAAACACATCATCTGATAATGGGGCAACCTTGTGTGCATGCATCCGATTCTCTGTCTTAAGCCTGCTACATTGTATGTTTCTCTCCCCTCACTACAGATAGGGAGAAACAACACGGCATGAAGTCCTCCGCCCTCAGCCTGTATGTGTATTCTGTAGGAATGTATTTAAAGTGGGCAATTAACAGAGAGAGATAAGCAACATACAGTACTGTAGGGGGAGACATTTTCTGTCTCTTCTCTCTCACTCTGTCTTTTCTTTCTCTTCAAATTGCCAGTACAGTCCATGAACAGTGGGGCTGTTGTTGCTGTGCTTTTGACCCATATCGGAAGGAATGAAGAATGGAGATGTATTGTTGCATGTAAAAGCGTATTCAGCTTTTCAAAAAAGTCAGCGTTGGCACGGGGACAAGTGTGAGGCCGAGCCTGCAGATAATTAGCAGGTAGAAGCCAGCTAGCTACGAGACTTCACCATGTCATCTGTGTGTTGGACGTATGTGTGAGGCACTCTAGGGATGAGCCTTCCTCACATTCTTTCTGATGAAGTTCTCTCTTTATCATCTCTCCTTTCTCCCTGACCCTGGCCTGTCCTCAGCCTGCCAATGAAAACGCCTCTCTCCAAACCCGTGCTGCTCCACTACCAGTCCAGGTGAAGCAACGCCGACCTTTCTCTAAGGAAACACCGATGCAACCTCCTCACTCACTTATCATACACTTTTTCTGCAGAATGTTTCTAGAAATATTTGAAAAGGCTGCATGGATAACCAATGGAATGTCCATGCTTTATGTAGAAAGGAAACCACACCTCCCCAATTCTGCATGGTTCTGCAGTCGGCCAGTTGTTTTGACTCCTCTTAGTGTGTGGAGCTCTTGCAACCTGGTAGCCTTGACTCTGATTGAAGACAGCTATTGGAGAGGGCAATCTGGGGCTGGATGGAGAGATTACTGATTGGATGGGCATGAGACAGT